>NC_053167.1:6716472-6946472 GCF_016835505.1 Polypterus senegalus
AAGAAGGCATAGCTTGAGTCAAGGTCACTATACTGATCAGATAGTAGACATGTATTGAGGAAGCTAGCAAGAACACTGATAACAAAAGACAAAGAATCAAGTGATCTAAAATGCAAAGGGGGGTTGAAACTGCAAGACAATCAAAACCCAACATAGAGGATTTAATCAGCCATCTGAATGCAAAAAAGTGCTAAACTACCAGAAGAAACAACATGGACACCTCTCAGCTGACCCTGAGATACTTTTAGGCATTGATAAACTGAAAATGGTAGGTGAGACAAAAGACAAGAACCTGCATCCAATAGATGTGGGATGGTTGATGGCTGAGCATGTGAATTAGGAACACTTAGGGCAGGTCCATCCCCTAATGACAAAGTTTTACATGGTCATGTACTGCTAGCCCTCTCTTGGGCAGAGAAGTTCAGTGGAAAGTCAGCTTAAAAAGGCTGTACAAAAAGTCAAAGTCTCCAAAGCATAGCAAAGGTCTAGGCACAAGAAAAACTTCAGAGAGCGGAAGATGACAAAATGAATTGTCTGGGAATGGAGCTCAGACTAAAGTAATGTTCCTTGTCATTGAACTTTAATTTATGCCAATAGATAGATAGATAGATAGATAGATAGATAGATAGATAGATAGATAGATAGATAGATAGATAGATAGATACTTTATTAATCCCAAGGGGAAATTCACAATAGTCCATGCTAAATCACATAACACCATAATTATTAGAACCACGCATATGACACTGGCATACTTATGGACAAACACTGCTCTTCCTTTCACTCATAAAGGAAATGATTGGTATTTAAGCTTTTATTTTCCAGTGCTGCCCTGTGCCCCTTTAGCCTTTATTGTAAACCACCAGAGTGGGCAAGATATATTTTTTTAATTTATCTAAAACACTTTGGAACACAATTTCCTGTGGCAATTACATACCGTATATACTCGTGTAGAAACCTAAAAAATTGATCATAAAATCAGACCCAGACTTATACGCCCATTCAAAAATTCTTCTTCTTGCTTCCTCCAATCTCTCACCTGTTTCTCAGATGCATCGAATTTGGTTGCAGCAGCACAATTACCAATTTCTTTCACCACTTCAACGGCTTTTAATTTAAAACCAGCTTCATTTTTTCTTCTGATCGAATGCTCCATTGTAGATAAGGGATGATCTTACGATAAAGGTGTATGTGGGTGTGAGATACACAAAATAGTGCAAATGTTGCATCAGAATAGTCACATAGGCACAATACATAGAAAGAAAAGGCCGTGTGCTCCCTGGTTACTCTCTCAGGTGGGCGTTAGCAGATCATAATCTCTTGGATCAATAGTGTGAGTTCCTGCATTCAACTTATATGACCGACATTATAAAATACTGGAAATTATACGGTAAAATCAAAGCCCCGACTTATCCGGAGGAGAACTTAAACGCGAGTATATATGGTATATACCATGCCTATGAAGAAATAATTTGGACTTGAAAAATATTGAATGTATCCTTTATGTAAGCTACAGACCTATAAAAAGTATTCTCTCCTTGAAAGTTCCATCCATCCATCCATTATCCAACCTGCTATATCCTAACTACAGGGTCACGGGGGGTCTGCTGGAGCCAACACAGGGCGCAAGGCAGGAAACAAACCCCAGGCAGGGCGCCAGCCCACCGCATCCCTTGAAAATTTTCACACTTTATTGTTGCTTAACATTGAATCACAGTGGATTTTATTTTTTTTGGACGCTGATCAACAGAAAAATACCGTTCAATGACAACATGAAAGCGGAAAGTGATCTAAATTAATTACAAATTTAAAACACATAATAATTGATCACATAAGTTGTTATCCCCGTCAAGCTTTTAGTAGGTGCACCTTTGGCAGCCATGACAGCCACAAATTCTCAGTTGGATTGAGATTTGGACTCTGACTCGGCCCCTCCAAGACATTCACCTTGTAGTTTTTGCGGCATTAAAAGGATATTTAAGGATATTCAGTGACTTGGATATTTTCTTGTCTCCATCCCCTGACTTGTTCTTTTCAACACTTTTCCACAGAGTTGCTTGTGTGTTCTTTGCCCATCATTGTGTACTGACTCCCCCCTTCCAGATAAGGGGCATTTTTACTACAATAAGCTGAAACAGGTGGTCTCCATTGAATTAATTCTGTGACTTCAAACGCAAGTTGGCTCCATCAGTGATGATTTAGGGACGTCATATTAAAGGGGGTGAGTACTTATGTGATCCATAATTTTCTGTTTTATATTTGTGATTTATTTAGACCATTTTGCACAGTTCTCACTTTTACATTAAAAAGGTCTTTTTGTACTGATCAATGAGAAAAAGACCAAATTAAACTCATTGTTATTCAGGATCTATAAAAAGAAAATATGAAAAAATCCAAGATGCGAATACCTCTTATAAGCTTGTTAGGTTAGCTCTTAATCAGGCAAGCTCTGAGTCAGTGACCAGTAAAACCCCAGTGACACAAACACCACGAAAGTGCATGACGGATGATGACTTGTCTTCATTAAACCTTAGCCATCCCAACAAAGCTGCACCACATAGCTCCCAAAACATTACCTGCTCTCCTGCTCATTAGACTCCCTAGTGATTTATTAAGGAGGCTATCATTCACCACTGGGCGGTAAAATGTGATACCCAGTCACTGACTTTAGTGCTTCCCTGCAAGACAGATGTGGGTTGTAAAAGGCCACATAGTTAATTGGCAGGCTTAGCTACTTCACAAGTTTAAATTGACAGGACACCAAGTTTATCAACTGGAAAATTAGCAGTGGTGTCACTAAGAGTGCCATCGCGAAGAGAAAGCCTGGCTTTCAGCAGGTATGCTAAACATCGGGTGTATCAGTCAATAACAACACCCAAGTCACTCTGCCCGCATCTCAAGAATACCAGAGAAGGTGCTGGTCCTGCCCATTCGAAGACCACTAATCAGTGGCAAAGCTCGAGTTCGTGCCGCTTAGGTTGGGTGGGGCGGTGCTTCAATTTGCCGCCCTCTGACATATTTAAATAGAAGATTAAAAATGACATATAGAGAAAAATTAAGATACATTTTGCATAGATTTATTCATATATAGAGAAACAGCAATCATTTTTCACATATAATTTTTTATAAGCATCAACTAGACAAGAATATAGTAAGCTATATTCTAATTATTAGTCTAATATAATTACGCTGCGAAAACCAGAACCAGTATAGTGTACAAGTGGTAGGTTGGGATGTTTTCGGAGCAAAGCAAGAACGCATTTGTATTGACAACGAAACAAAATTAGAAATTGTAAATTAGTTGTTTATCTTCCTAGAAATTATTATCGGGGTAATGTTTAGGTTTATTTTTGTTATTGCCTCATAAATTTCAACTGATGCTGTCACAGAAGGATAGTCTGAAAATTATTTTTGAAGCATTTGTGGATAAAAATCAGAGAATCCGCTGCTTACACACGAATTGTACTGAGCCTTTTGGTCAATAATGCCGCCCCCAAAAATGTGGCGCCCGAGGGCAGCATGCCCCCTCCACCCACCCCTAGCCACTAATTGGTTTTAGACAAGTCTTCATGTATTTTCCAAAAGGAGTGGTACACCAGCTCTTCAGAAGCATACAGCTGCCCAGTGAGCAATACTGACCTTCAGAGTTTCTCTTTCTAAGCCTTCCTCCAATCTGCAAAAAAAGGAAATCATTATATTTGTTTTAGTTTTGATAGAAGATGTTCATCAATATTTATTAGTAACAGCAGCCTGGTGCCTTCAGAGACCCCTGACCTCGATGGAGCCCCCCATTTCAAAAGCTTCTAACTAAATTAATATCCTTCATATTACATCCTAGCACAGGGTTTAATGATCACTGGTGCTTTGCGCCAGGTTCTCCTCACAGAGTTTTCTGCCCTTGTTCATTCCTTTTTGCCTTTCATGATTTTCATTTTTTTTAATATTTCTTAATCTCCAGTGACTGTCTCCTGTTTCTCTTAAAGGGCATTTTTAATAATAATAATGTGGTTAGGAGGATCACAGAGGCTGTCTGTTCACAAGGAAAAATTAGATTTTTGAATTTCTTTTCCTTAATGCAGGCGATTTCAAGAACAAATGCAACCACACAGCTAGCAGTATGTTTATAGAAAAAGAAAGAAAGAGAATAAGTGCCTAAAGTCAACATTTTGCAATTACTGTTCAGATCCAGCAACCTGGGTTCAGATTTCATGAATGGTTGTTGCAAGTCAGATTAAGGGGGTTTGGGAGTGTTACGGTCGTAAGCACAAGTGGAACATGTAGTGTCATCTGCTGGCATTTACCTTGCACATAGTTACCATCTGAAGCACTGTTTAATAGCAGATCTCCATACACCTCCCCACCCCTGACATGACAGTCGTTGTCCCTGCTTAAAAGAGGCCTTGTAATGTTCTTGAACGTGACTCTGCCATATTCACATACAGTTATGGAAGAGCCAAATCCTCTAAGTTAATGGTAAATTTACCTTAGTTTTTGCTTAGTTTTAATTTAAATATGATGTACCTTTAACATAGATAATGATAGATTATGTTCCACCCTCTATACATTAAATTTAATGGAATGTTCTTATTGTTAACTCTGTGTGACAGTACAATAGCCCTTAAACTGAAGTTAGACAGCTAGAAAGAAACATAAACTTTTAGACAGATAGGCATTAAAGGCATATGATTTTCTGACCATACATACATATGTGCGGTGAAGGAGATCTTCTTCTTCTTCTTTCAGCTGCTCCCGTTAGGGTTTGCCACAGCGTATCATCTTCTTCCATATCCTTCTGTCCTCTGTATCTTGTTCTGTTACACCCATCACCTGTATGTCCTCTCTCACCACATTCATAAACCTTCGCTTAGGCCTTCCTGTTTTCCTCTTCCCTGGCAGCTCTATCCTTAGCATCCTTCTCCCAATATACTCAGCATCACATCTCTGCACATGTCCAAAACAATGCAATCTCGCCTCTCTGACTTTGTCTCCCAACTGTCCAACTTGAGCTGACCCTCTAATGTTCTCATTTCTTATCTTATCCATCCTCGTCATGCCCAATGCAAATCTTAGCATCTTCAACTCTGCCACCTCCAGCTCTGTCTCCTGCTTTCTGGTCAGTGCCACTGTCTCCAACCCATATATCATAGCTGGTCTCACTACCATCCTGTAGACCTTCCCTTTCACTCTTGCTGGTATCCATCTGTCACAAATTACTCGTGACACTCTTCTCCACCCATTCCGCCCTGCCTGCACTCTTTTTTTCACCTCTCTTCCACAGTCCCCATTATTTTGTACTGTTGATCCCAAGTATTTAAACTGAATGTGCAGTGAAGAAGATAACAGAGAGAAATACAGGGCTATTCAACATGAAAAAGCAGATTTCAAAAATTTATTTCAAACAAACTGTATAAGACAGAAATACATTCGGCACATCACCGGATATAGGAAAGTTCAAAATTTTAAAATTCAACTTCAGGAAGATTTGAAGGACTTCATTTTCATGCAAAATGGTGCCTTGCTTCATTTCCACCTGAAGGTTCGGCGTCACCTGAAAGACACCATTCCAGGACAATGGAGTGAAAGAGGTGGACAACAAGATCTTGCTCATCATCTATGGCCTTCCAGGTCTCCAGACCTTACCCCCTGCCATTTTTATCTATAGGGGTACATTAAAGAAAGAGTGTTTGTTCCACTTATGCCTGCTAATCTGTGACATCGAATTGAGGAAGCTGTGAATTCAGTAACTAGGGACCAGTTAACTCGTGTGTCGGAGAAATGGTCTACCAATGTAGCGGAGCTACATGATTAGTGTCGTCGTAAATGTATTTTATGCTAAGTCCTGTCTTTCATAGCATTGTCCTGTTTACATGGTTTGTGTGTCCCCTGGAAACAATAGGAGGAAGAATAACACTGTGGAACTGTGTCCCCTCACGGTAATTGGTTCTGTCAATTCCATCATCTGCATCTGATCATTTGCTATTTAAATGGAAGGACAGAAAGAAAAAAAAAACATCCCATTCTACTAGACCGCCATTTCATTACAGAGACAGGAGAAAACACAGACCCAAATCATTCACACCTTTATCTATCTGCCACTTTCAACGCCAGACAACATCATCTTTGCACAGCAAAATCCCAGGGTCTGGATAACACCACGTACCGAGCATAAGCATGGTGAGACCGCTTCTTGTTGTTTGGGGAGAGGAGGAAACCTTTATTATCATCCATGTAATTTCGTTGGATTATTTTTCCAGCTGAACCAGGTTCACAAACATTATCCATTTTCCATTAAATCTTGTGGACTTTTATGTGCGTTTCGTGCTCTCTGTGTGTCTTATTGAGTTTGTGTTCACTGTGGGGTCAAGGGAGGGTTTGTATTGTATATTAACTTTGTGCTGCAATTCTTCCTTTTATTAGTACTTTCCGCCGGACACTTTTGGGGTTGAATGTTATGTCTGGGTTGGTTGGGGTGTATATATATATATATATATATATATATATATATATATATATATATATATATATATATATATATATATATATATATATATATATATATATATATATATATATATATTGTTGGAGTTTGTTCATTTCTTTCTTTATCAGTATATACTTATATATATATATATAATTTTGATCGTCGATTGAGAGAAGTTTACTTGGAAGAAGTATGGCTTGTCGGTTCTAACGTCCTCAACTTGCCAGGCCATGAGTCTTGTTGGTGTAGCTGCCGGTTTTGAAGAGTGAGTCGGCCGTTACACCATTTTGATGTTTGTCACGCTACTCATGGTGCTCATGTTGAGTACATGCAACCTCAAGGATGACAGGACCGAACTTTGAACTTTTCTCCATCCAGTGATGTGCGGAATGTGTTTCTATCTTATACAGTTTGTTTGAAATACATTTTTGAAATCTGCTCTTTCATTTTGAATAGCCCTGTATATCCCAAACACTTATCATAGACAAGAGGTTTCCCTTTACCCCTTTTCTTTTTTTATGTCACATTTTCCTAACTTTTTGTTTATGTTTCTGTTTATTTGAATTTCACTAAAATCTTTAAAGTTAAGGCACTTGGTCTGTGGAATGTTTCCTTGTACAACAAGTAATACTAAGTGGTAGAATGCCTTTCTGGTAGCTGCATTTGAGCTATGTGAAACTATTTGGCAGCCCTTGACAAATACGCTAATAAGTGAATTTCATTAAAATTTAAGAAAGCAGGAACTTTGAATTTAAAAGAACATTCCATGCATTGAAAAAATATAAATCGCCTTGTATCTATATTTTAAAAGTGGGATGTTCAAATACATTTTATACAATGCATATGGAGACATGCAGTACCTTACATAGCACATAAGGAGTCACATTACTATCTGATTCTTTACAAACAGATTGTTCTCTGTTTCCTGCTGGGCATTTTATTATGCAGTTGGGTTTACCAGACTCTCAGAATGAAAACTGGGTGGCAAGGTGTTTCTGCGGTGGTTAAGGATAACTGAGCTTTATGTGATTGGCTAATATTGGTGAACTATAACAATGAAATCTGTAATAGAACTGTGTGAAGGCGGCCGGCAGCTCAACCCACACAGGACACCCAAAGAGTGGAAGGATGGGGGAAGGCAGCTATTTTGGGACACTGCCTCCTCCAAGGCACTAGATGGCGATTTCCCTGCAGCATAGCGGTGACCCGGATTCCTGCAGGGCACCATGGGATCTGCCATTTGGCTTCACAGCCCTGCTGGGTACCAGAAGACGCTGCAGGAGGATGTGGGTACTTCTACTTTCTACATAGCCCGGAAGTACTATCGAGTCATGGGGATGGAAATCGAGAAGTACTTACAGGCTGATGGAAAACTTGACTTCTCCATCTGACCTGGAAGTGCTGGCAAGTGATGAGGATAGAAGAGCAGTAGCACAACATATAAAGGACTGCTGAAAACCCGGCGAGGGAGCCAGAGTCGGGTGGAGGTGGATAAAGCTTACTGCGAATTGTGGAGGAGATAGAGAAAGAGAATTATTGTGTTATTTTGATTGTGTTATGGTGGCTGTGGTGCTTAGGGAGCATTGTGCATGAACAAAACAATTAAAAATACTTTTTGATGCTTTTACCTGCAGTGCCATAGCTAGAGTTCGTGCCGCTCGAGGTGAGTGTGTGCTTCAATATGCCGCCCTCCGAAATATCTGAATATGTTAACCTATTTAAATATAAAATTAAAATGATGTATAAAGAAAAATTCAGATACATTTTTCATAGATTTATTCATATATAGAAAAACAGCAATAATTTTTCACATATAATTATTTATAAACATCAACTAGACAATAATATAGTAAGCTATGTTCTAATTATTAGTGTGATATAATTATGCTGCGAACACCAGAACCAGTGTAGCGTAGAAGTGATAGGTGGGGACGTTTTGTGCGCAGAGCAAGAACGCATGCGGATTGATAACGAAACAAAATTATAAATTGTAAATGAGTTATCTTCCTAGAAATTATTATCGGTGTAATGTTTATATTTAATTTTGTTATTGCCTCATAAATTTCAACTGCTGTGTCTGATGCCATCACAAAAGGACAGTCTGAAAATTATTTTTGAAGCATTTGTGGATAAAAATCACAGAAGTTTACTTTTTTCATTCATGAGTGATATTTTTCCAAACCCTGCTGCTTAAATACGAATTGTACTAAGCCTTTTGGCCAATAATGCCACCCCCAAAAATTTGCCGCCCGGGGCGGTCTGCCCCCTTCGCCTGCCCCTAGCTACGCCACTGTTTACCTGGTGCCCTGAGAGTCTGTCTGATGGGTTTAAAGGGGCAACAGTGACCCCTAGCGTCCACAGCTGTTATCATTTCTTAGTCTGAGCTCATCTGTGGAGAGCGCCTTACAAAGCCTGCCTTTACTTAACTGCAACAGCTCTTCATCCTTGGACTAAGGTGGGATTTCCTTCAGCTAGTCTGCAGAGGAAAGAGAGAAAGGTCAGCAAACACCACAATCCCTAGGTCTGGCATGTAATTACATCCATTTGAGCCCTTTAGCTGCCTCCCATGCACGGAGTGGTGGCTCTGAGGCTAGGGATCTGCACTGGCAATTGGAAGGTTGGCGGTTCGAATCCTGTAAAATGCCAAAAAGGGTCTCTGCTCTGTTGGACCCTTGAGCATGGCCCTTAACCTGCAATTGCTCTGTCCTGGATATGATTTTAATCCGCATCCATCCCTGCATGTAGGCCCTCCAACCTGCAGGGAAAAACTTGGGGGTTGGTGGCAGAATTGGCACTCCAACCACCATAAAAAAACTCACACTGTTCCACTCCATCTAAACGAGTGTGGTGCTCAGGTGTCACCTGTCGTATGGCTGCACTCAGGTCCTAATCTGGGATCCTGTGTTGGTTTGTGATGTAGTGGGTGTGGCAATGTGCTGTATCAGCATGTGCTCCTAACCTCTCTCTGTTAATTCAGAATGCTAGTGGTTTGTAGGATTTTATTTTATTAATTCAATGGTCAGCCCCTGACACACTGGAAGAGACTGGGACTCCTGGGGCACAGAGAGTTGGCACCCTGTAGTTTAGTCTCCGTGAAGTGACTCCTGTCAAACAGCAGGATGCATGTTAGAGGATAAACACCTCTCAAGTCTTCAGAGGAGAGGCCAGAAGATAGACTCAGCCAGACAGGCATACTGTGAGTTGCATGGCTGCACTCGGGCCCAAATCTGGATCCTGAGTTGGTTTGTCGTGTGGTTGTATCAGTGCATGCTCCTAACCTCATGCACCTTCCTTCAGCCCAAACCCGTTGGGTCAGGTGGCCCGAACTAAAGAATATTGACATTGGCATGGGGAGAGCCATGGCGATGGATGAGCGAAAATGGGGCTGTAGGTCCAAAACCCACCTTGTGACTTGACTCCTTGTATAACGCCATCCACTGTAAGCAGGGTGGACTCACCCTATACACTTTATCTGTATATATAAAATAGAATGTCTGTAGGTTCCCTATAGATTAATCTGGACCATACAAACAAGACACATTTTCAAACACAAAACACAAAAGTTTAAGCCAGGGGTCCCAGTGTTTGTATTTTTTTTTTATTGTGTACTACAGTTTGCACACAATGCCACCTGTTGAAATATGTGAACTGCCAGACTAATGACGAAATGACAAGACCTTAACATTACTTACCCGAGCAAACTCACATGCTTCTCTTATCTACTGTAAAGTAAAAAAGAGTATCTCACACTGTTGCATGGGGGTGTTGGAAGTGGCATCATAAAGATTGAAAAGCGCAGCATAACAAAAAGCAAAATCAAAGGGGTGCTGTTTAAGTCCTGAGTTGTTTGCTTTTCTTTATAATTTAAGCACTACAAAACTGTTCATCTCGAGCTAAAAGGATGAATCAGACATGATGGCGCTCCTGATTACAACCTAGCAAGGAGTTGCTGCAATTATGGAATCCAATTGGACCCAAAAAGACCAAATCCTTGACTCATGAGTGCAGAGAACTTAATGGAGAGGCAGTGTGGATGATAGAAGGGACAGATGGCAACATCAACATGGTCACCATTTAAAAGCACATAAAGCTTTACTTTCTTTCCTTAACCCATTCTACAAAAATACTTTGGCTAACAGAATATTGCACGTAAACATGTACACCAACTATATACAAATAAAATGAAAGGAGAGACAGAAGAGTTGTAAAGGATTGGAGCTCATGAAGGATATCACCATTTCTTGCTTCTAAAGCATGTCGATAATGACTGTTACACAATAGCAGGATGTAGTGGTGCGCTCTCATGCAGATCTTGTGACCACCCATCTGGCTTACAGCTTGGCTTTTAGATGGGCTGCAACTGTGGGCTAAGTCAGGTCAAGATTTAAGTTCTTCTTCTTGGTCAACAGCTGTGGATGAAGCAGACAAACATATTACCGTTCCTGTTTTGGCTACAGCCCATTCCTGTGTTCCCTTTCAGCCGGTCCCCAGAAGTCCCAATGAATGATCCCATTCCTGACAATATATTCAAGATGTATATTTTGTTCAAGTAAAAGCACGTGCAGTAAAGATGAGAAGTTCAGGTTCTACATGCCAGTAGATGTGACACTAAATGAGGGCACTTAAGCACTAGACGTGTTAACAAGCATCAATTTGTTTTGTGAAGTTTGCAACTGTTTCAATGGTAAATCGCAGTGAGGTTCAGTTGTATAGCAATCATAACTCTTCTCACTGCTCAAGTTGAAAACGAAATTCAATGATGAATCTACATGGAAGAAAGACTCGTTTATTAGGAAAATTGTACACACAGATGAGATCTGTGTTTCTTTCAAAAATGTAAATGCAGTTTGATTATAATTGTCCAAGTGGCATTCAGTAACTTGTATTGCTATCCCTTACACTGAATTCAACCAACACTTGCTGCTGGATGTTGAATGCTGCTAATCATTTGATTGATAACATGCAGCAGGAAAAAAAGTCTACCCAATACACACTCAAATTTTTAAATGCAAAGGGTAAAGGTCGGGATATTGTCTGTGTTCCGGGCTAAATTCAGTGAAAAACAATCTGTCCAAGTGGTGCTATCAGCTTGGCATCTAAGTGTTTATTGCACAAGAATATTTGAGAGGATAGCAGGAGATATGCTATTTATGCAATTAATCCAAAAAATAGATAAACACTTGTTGTCGTATTCGCAGATCTTGATTAGATATTCACCATAATTTGTTACAGGACACAATATTTGATAACCAAAGTGGAGAAGTAGAGAGAGAGAGAGAGCACTCCATAAATGTAATCCTTGCATTCTTATCCTTATTCACTGCATACAACATACCCTGTTAGGCTTATGAAAGGATCATGCTTTACCAAATAAATTGCTAAATACTGGTGCAATATTTAAAAATGACATGGATAGTTTATATTTAAACTGGTTGGGTTTATAATAAATGTAAGGTGACTTTTGATTTTGAATCAAATTCTATGAGGAACAGGGATGTTTCAAAAGATGATTAAAATCTATTTTTCTTTACAAACAACGTCGGCAAAAACAGTTTGTTTTTAATCCGTAACTCATTTTCTGGGTTAAGACTGATGACCTATTACTCACTAAGAGAGCTAGGGATATCATGGTACTAAGCAACGTTTTACTCTAATCTTATTTCATTTCCCAGTAATGGAGAAGTGTAATGTGTTACAGTTCACATTAATGTTACTGACTCAACTAGAATTTTCACTACTTTCATTACAACAAAAAAATAACCGGAGTGGGCTCGGGACTTTCCTGGAAAACCATCTAGAGGTCGGCCGGATGTAAATCATAGAACTATATCCCCTCCTACATGCCCTCTCAAACCGCCGAATGGCTAGGAATATCCTATGAAGAGCCCAGTCAGTATTTGCACAACAATTGCTACACGTGATGCCGCTATAATGTCGGGTGAAAAAATCGAACAGCAAATCAACATTAAATTTCTTGCGAAATTGAACACAATGACCACAGAAACTTATGAAATGATAAAAACAGTGTATAGTGATAACAGTTTGTCTCGCACACAAGTTTTTGAGTGGCACAAATGTTTCAGGGAAGGACAAGAAAATGTGGAAAACGTTCAAAGCCCAGGTCGCCCACGCTTGTCTTGGATGGATGAAAACATCAAAACTGTGAATCAGATTGTTTGAAATGATCATAATGCTTTTTCCGTAAAGCAGTTTTTGACTGACAAAAACATTTCTGTCCTCGATCCTCCTCCCTATTCGCCCGATTTAGCTCTCTGTGATTTTTTACTTGTTCCTGAAAATCAAAAGTGACTTGAAGGGAACACATTTTTCTTCAGTGGATGAAGTGAAGACAGAAACAACAATGCTGTTGAAGAGCCTCATGCAAGAGATCGGGAAGGGCAGTATATAGAAGGTGACAATGTTTACAATCCTGTAATTCATCAATAAATATTTTTTTACCAATCCGGTTATTTTTGTGTCTCACCTGGTATGTTTCTAAATGTCGCAAATGTCTTGAAGGGCAGGTGTTTTGCTTCACATCACTATGGCAAGTTTGACTACAAGATCTGCATTTCCTGCTTGATTTGCATTGCCCAAGCACACTGTTGTCTCACAATAAATTTTATGATGTTGTCAGATCTGTACTTGAGATATGTTTTATTTCACAACATTACATGATAGTTTGTTTTACTTCAGGATTTTATTGAGGTCGACTTTGTCTTTATTAAGATATAATGATTTTGAGTTTTGCTTTGATAAATAACAATTATACGATGCCTTTAAAAAATATAATTAACAGAGAAAATTTAGTTCTAGTTTAAGGACGATGGAACGAAATAAAGCACAGGATGTGTCTGGAAACTTTTATAATTAAACCTATGAAAGTAACATTAATATTTCTGTTGTAATGGATGGCCGGCCATTGATCCCGGCCAATACTCCCAAGCCGCCAGGTGGAGCCCTCCTTGCAGCGTGGAGGTCCCCAGAAGACCAGCAGGGCATCATGGACATTGGAGTTTGTATGCAAAGCCCTGCTGGATGCCATGGGGGTCACAGGAGGGAGCTGCAGGGAGGACCGAGGGCTTCTTCGTGCCCTGTGACCCGGAGGTTCGTCACAGGAAGAGCGACGGACTTCCGGGTTGAAGAAAGGGACTATTTACCCTGACCCGGAAGGAATAAGGACTTGTGGACTGTTGGACAGAAACACTTCCGGGTCAGGAGATATAAAAGAACTATGGGAACTCACAGACAATGAGCTGAGCTGGGTGGAAGGGTGGCAACGCGTCTGGGAGCTGGAGGATTGTTTATTATTTAGTATTTGTGAGTTTAATGAGAATTGTGGTGGAGAGTGTGCTTTGTGCACTGTGGCAAGAAAATAAAGTCAATTTGAGGACTTTTACCTGGTGTCTGTAGTCGTGGACAGGGGTTCAAGGGAGCGAGAGTGCCCCATATCGTTCACACTGTCTATTGTCTTGATCTTGATTCACAGAGGTATAACAATCTTTGAAATCTAATCAAATGAAATATGTTGTAAAATTTAGCACTGCATCCAGATATGCAGTTTGATTTCCTGTCATATCTTTAATGTTTCCACCTAAATGAAGTAGATAGATAGATAGATAGATAGATAGATAGATAGATAGATAGATAGATAGATAGATAGATAGATAGATAGATAGATAGATAGATAAGGGGAAGTTCACATTATCCAGCAGCAGTATACTGATACAAAAAAACAATATTAAATTAAATAGTAATAAAAATGCATGTAAAAGCAGACAATAACTTTGACTAATGTTAGCATTTACTCCCCCGGGTGGAATTGAAGAGTCGCATAGTGTGGGGAACGATCTCCTCAGTCTGTCAGTGGAGCAGGACGGTGACAGCAGTCTGTCACTGAAGCTACTCCTCTGCCTGGAGATGACACTGTTCAGTGGATGCAGTGAATAATCCATGATTGACAGGAGTTTGCTTAGCGCTCGTTTCTCTGCTACAGATGTTAAATTGTCCAGCTTCATTCCTACAATAGAGCCTGCCTTCCTAACAAGTTTGTCCAGGCGTGAGACGTCCTTCTTCATTATGCTGCCTCCTCAGCACACCACCGCGTAGAAGAGGGCACTTGCAACAACCGTCTGGTAGAACATCTGCAGCATCTTATTGCAGATGTTGAAGGACGCCAACCTAGTCCAATTTGTCATCTAGCTGCACTCCTGGGTATTTATAGGTCTGTACCCTCTGCACATAGTATACTCTGATGATCACGGGGTCCACGATGGGCCTGGGCCTCCTAAAATCCACCACCAGTTCCTTGGTCTTGCTGGTGTTCAGGTGTAAGTGGTCTGAGTCGCACTATTTAACAAAGTCTTTGATTAGCTTTTCATACTCCTCCTCCTGCCCACTCCTGATGCAGCCCACAATAGCAGTGTCGTCAGCAAACTTTTGCACGTGGCAGGACTCTGAATCGTATTGGAAGTCTGATGTATATAGGCTGAACAGGACCGGAGAAAGTATAGTCCCCTGCGGCGCTCCTGTGTTGCTGACCACAATGTCAGACGCACATACTGAGGTCTGTCTGTAAGATAGTCCACGATCCATGCCACCAGGTGTGAGTCTACTCCCATCTCAGTCAGCTTGTCCCTAAGGAGCAGAGGTTGGATGGTGTTGAAGGCACTAGAGAAGTCCAAAAACATAATTCTTACAGCACCACTGCCTCTGTCCAAGTGGGAGAGGGATCGGTGTAGCATATAGATGATGGCATCCTCCGCTCCCACCTTCTCCTGGTATGCGAACTGCAGAGGGTCGAGGGTGTGGTGGACCTGTGGCCTCAGGTGGTGAAGCAGCAGCCGCTCCATGGTCTTCATCACATGTGACGTCAGAGCAACAGGCCGGAAGTCATTCAGCTCACTAGGACGTGATACCTTTGGGACAGGAGTGATACAAGATGTTTTCCAAAGCCTGGGACTCTCCCTGTTCCAGGCTCAGGTTGAAGATGCGCTGTAGAGGACTCCCCAGTTCCTGCGCACAGGCCTTCAGCAGTCGTGATGATACACCATCTAGAACCGCTGCTTTGCTGGCACAAAGTCTTCTCAGCTCTCTGCTCACCTGCACTGCTGTAATTGTGGGTGGGGATGTCTTTCCTATGCTGGTATCAGCAGAAGGATGGTTAGAGGATGCAGTACTCCGAGGTGAGAGTGGGTTAGGGTGGTCAAACCTGTTAAAGAAGTTGTTCACTTGGTTTGCTCTCTCCACGTCTCTCGATGGTGGCACCCCGCTCCGAGCTACAGCCAGTGATGATCTTCATCCCATCCCACACTTCCTTCATGCTGTTATTCTGCAACTTCTGCTCCAGCTTTCTCCTGTACTGCTCATTCACAGTCCTGAGCTAGACTCGGAGTTCCTTCTGCACACTCTTGAGCTCATGCTGATCACCGCCTTTAAAAGCCCTTTTCTTCTGGTTCAAAAGGCCCTTGATGTTACTTGTAATCCATGGCTTGTTGTTAGCATAGCAGCGTACTGTTCTTACTGGAACTACAATGTCCATACAGAAGTTGATGTAATCAGTTGTGCAGTCAACAGCCTCTTCAATGTTCTCACTATGTGACCCCTGCAGTATATCCCAGTCTGTGGTTCCCAAAGCAGTCTCTCAGAGCCTGCTCTGCCTCAGGGGACCACTTCCTGAATGAGTGTGTGGTTGTAGGTAGCGCCTTCACTCTTGGTTTGTAGTGAGGTTATGATCTGCTTTCCCAAGCGCAGGCAGCGGGGTGGCGCTGTATGCGTCTTTAACGTTTGCATACAGTAGGTCGATAGTCCTGTTTCCCCGGGTGTTACAATCCACATACTGGGAGAACATTACATTACTGGGTAATGTTTTGTCCAGCGTCACATGGTTAAAGTCTCTAGCGATTAGCACAAGCGCCTCAGGGTGCTGCGTTTGTAACTTAGCAACTGCGGAATGGATGACGTCACCCGCTTTCTCCGTGTTCGCCCGAGGAGAGATGTAAACAATAACAACAATGACGTGTCCAAACTCTCTGGGCAAGTAATAGGGATGCAAACTTACGGCCAACAGTTTGATGTCCCTGCAGCAAGTGGAGATTTTAACGTTTACATGTTCTGAGTTGCACCATTTTGTATTGACATAGAGTGCGAGACCTCCTCCTTTCTTCTTACCGCAGGTATTTGCGTCTCTGTCTGCTCTAACTGTGCTAAACCCGGGTAGCTCCACGTTAGCATCTGGGATGGTAGTTGTTAGCCACGTTTCACTAAAACACAGCAAGCTGCATTCTCTGTAGGTTCTGACATTTTTCACCAGCACAGCCGGTTTGTTGATCTTATTTGGTAGTGAGTTCACATTTCCCAGGATCACAGAAGGCACCGAAGGTTTATAGCGCTACTTTCTCGCAAGCCGCTTGGCTTTTATCTTAGCGCCGGCTTGTTTGTGTACAACAATTACAATAATAACTGAATCTTTACCTTAATTGTTAATGTGTGTCAGATAGTTAGAAAGAAAATGTAAATGCATTCTTTTTGATTTCTACATGCTTTTCCATAAAGAGCAACGAGATGAGAGCCGTGCATAGAGACATGAGTATATCAATTGTTTTACACAATGAACGCTGCAGATAGTTGGACCGACCTGATGAGTAAGAGAGAGAGAGAGGGGATGGGAGTGATACAGCATGTTTACTGTACCCACCACACAACAAACCAGCTCAAGATCCCAAATTAGAACCCAAAGGGAGGGAGTAACACTTCAGCATCAAAAAAGTTCAAATGGAAAGGACCAGCATGAGGCTTTTTACAATCCAATTTTCCAATCCTGCCACCAACCCCCAAATTTGCCCTTGTAAGTTGGAGAACCTGCTTGCAGGACTGGATGCAGTTTAATGTCGTACCCAGGACTGAGCAGTTACAGGTTAATGGCATTTTACAGAATTTGAACCAGATCTGCATCAATCTACTTGTAACTGGTTTCCCAAGGGTCTTTGTTATAATCCTGTGTGGACACGTCAGAAATATTGCATTTATTTGGATGAGCTCCTGTATCAGAGATGGGGACACTTTGATTCTTATGAACTCTTTCCCCCAGAAGAAAGCCTGGAGTGGTAGGAATAGGATGAGCTGATGAGTCTGTTCAAGGAGGGTGGGTTTTTAAAAATATGAGGACCCTTTTTACTTCCAGAAGGAACGCATGGGCTGGAATGGATGATGAAATTTGATTGGGATGAACATGGGCAGTTGGCCCTGCACTATGACATTCCATTAATCCAGGAGGTACATCAAGTAAGCCGAGGTTGTATACATTTAGGCTAAGAAAGAAAGTCTGCTGTAACATCTATTCAAATTCCATGTCTCTCTCATACCATCCAGAGGCCATGCTGGAGAAGAGACGATGATGGAACAAAGAGCAATCAACATATTAAGACAGAGAGCCACAAGGCAATCTAAACATACTGGATGCTTAACATGAGTCAGATTGTATTGGCATCATCACACTCTTTGCACTCTTTATTTTGGGCATATTATTTATAATGCGTGAATAAATGTGTAACATTTTCTTCTTTCCATTTTAGTATCTTATCTGCTTGCCTGGGGGAAAGAGTAAAAGACAGGGGAAAATATTTGACAACAGTAACAAACAGTGGCCAGGTTTGTAAGAGTAAACATACATGGGCTATTGGTGGGATTTGGTACATTTTGTTAAAGTTGACATAGTAAAGATCCTTAAGGGAATGTAAAGCCACCCTAGGACCCTACCCTGACAAAACAAGTTAGTTTCCTGACTCTGTTTATTAATAGCATACTTCTTCACATGTAACTTCTTAAAATTATCATAATTGCCAGTTTTGTCTTTTTCGTTGTCTTTCCAGTATCCTGTGGCAGCAACTTCAGAGAAAAATCACGTTTTGAACATTGCTGAAATAAAGCCTAAGCCATAACATAAAATTTCAGCCTCGACTTTATAATACATCACCACACTCCAAACCACCAAGGCTCAAAAAGAGTTTTTATCCCTAAACTGTATGTGCCATGAATAACGGGTAACTTAATTGTGTGATTGCTGTTCTTAATAGAGAAGGAGGCAAAATGAATTATCACTATGCTGTATGCTGCTTATTTTTGCTGTTTGCTGAATGTCTTTTCAATGCACTCTATTCTCTTTTTTAATTCATTTCCCTTTCAATTTTATTGTTACTTGGAGAAATAAACATTAAAACGAATTTCAATATATGGAATACTTATGGCTAAAAAAATCCTTGAGCTATTTGCAATTGTTTTGTTGTAAATTACTATACAGACGTGGGCAGTTTTTCTTCATTTGATTCATTTTTTTCTCCATTATTTAAGCATTTAGGTTTTATCTTCTTTCTTTATCCCCATATAAATTACAATTGTAAATCATAGTTTTAACAGCCATGACAAAGATCATATGGGGTAAAAATAAGCCCATAATGCTCTGAAATATGTTCCCAACAGGCACACGTCCCCTCCAGTCTCACCTTACTGCAGAACTCCCTATTGCTGGTCTTACACTACATGCCTGTGGGTCAGTTTTTTAAAAGAAGGGACCTGAACGGTAACTTTGAATTTTTGCCTCTTTGATGTTTTGTCCTTATCAGCAAGATCTCTCTGAGGGTTCAACCACTAACCTCCTTTATTATTACATGGAATATCACGGGTATGTTAAGCAAAATGAGTCAAAGGAAACGGTAAAAAGACACAAAGGAACTACATATTTGTCTGCTTCCTCCATTTTTTGGAAGTCACTGGCCCAGCAGATGATCTGCAACCTCTGGCTAATGCTGTCTAATCCATATCCTCTGTCTGGCACCCTGTGTAATGGAAATGTGGATTCCAAACTACATACAGCAGAAAAAATGAATATACACCAAGAAAGGCAGTCTTCCTCTATTAATGTACTGTTCAGGAAGTGCAAATCAATTCATAGCCCCAAAAATAATCTACAAAAAATATTTACAAAAAGAAAAATCAAGTGTATATACAAAACCAAAACTCAATCAATATAAATACCTTCACCAAACCTTCACTATTACTAGGAGATATCTATAATAAAGCAAAAAGAAAAATATGTATAAAAATGGGTACAAGCCAATAGCAACTACTGCACACCAAAATGCTGTGCAATGTTACTACTTCACTCACAACTCAGTCAAAAGACAGAAAGACAACCTTGGCAGGTAGAAAGAGCCTTTATAATTGGAAAGTGTTATTGTCATCCAGTCCTGCAGCACGTCACTCCCCACTTCAAATTGCGGCTGATGCAGACACATTCCAATTGCACGCTACGCCATGCCTCTGCAAGGCCTCTATTAAATTATATGGTGGCCTTCCGTGCATGTGCAAACCCATGAAGCGCTTCACTTGGACATGCCAACACTTCTCCAAACATTATAGTTAAGTTACACTTTTGTCTTAACTTGGGGTCCCCTTCACTGAAACAATGCATGCCTTTACAATAAATTAAGGCCCCATGCTTCTTGTTTTGCAGCATCAGGTGGCTATGAAGATGCTTGTATTTTGATGTTGCGTACTCCCATTTCCAAGCTCAAATCATGATGTATAAAACCTAAACTTGGCATAAAACCACGCACATTTTCACGGTAGCTCTAACCCTGGGATAGGCAAGCTCTCCGCTCGGTTTTGCAAACTACCGGCACCCAGCGTCAAAGCAGTGCTTTTGTTCCAGTGTGTTTCCCTTTCTTTTTTTGATCCATATCCCTGATGCGGCTTTATCATATACACTGTATTTAACTGCATATTGTTTATTAGTTTAAGGCATCTGATTATAATTAACCTGTAACAATATAATGGTCCACAGAATGGCCAAACTATTCTAAATACCATAGCTGCTTTAGTGTTGTTACTCTCACTGCACCTTCTTCTTTTTCTTCTTTCAGCTGTTCCCGTTAGGGGTTGCCACAGTGGATCATCTTTTTCCATATTACTCTCACTGCACCATGCTATGCTATGATTGCTGAGAAAGGCTCCAGTTGCCCCGCAACTCTGCCCTGGATGTGTGGGTTATGAAGATGGATGGGTAGTGGAAAGTTATAATATCTTAGGATATCCATCCATCCATCCCTTATCCAACCCGCTATTTCCTAATTACAGGGTCACTGGGGTCAGCTGGAGCCAATCCCAGCCAACACAGGGCGCAAGGCAGAAAACAAACCCTGGGCAGGGCGGCAGCCAACCGCAGATCTTAGGATATACATTGACTCATACGTGACTTTCAAGTCAGAGCAAGCTAGCACCTCTTATATCCCAGGAAAATAAGCCTATTTAATATTCATGCTAATATCAGAAAGCTTTTTTACATTTATTTCTAAGGAATTATTGCTTGATTTGAAAATCTTATCATATAATCAACAACAGAAATTAGATGAACTAAACTGTGAAATGGAGCAACATGATTACTAAGGACTCAACAGTCAAAACTGTCTGAAGTGTTTTAAAAAAGTCAAAATGTTTTAATATAATGCCTTTAAATAGTGAATACTTTCCAAGTGCAGAGTGATTATACAGTGGACATACACTGACTACAAGGGGAGTGCCTCCTGGCATTTCCTTGCACTCGGGAGCCCTCAGGTACATGGAAGGCTTGCTTATTCAGTGAGCAAGGCCTTTAACCTAAAATTGCTCCATCCTGGGCATGTCGGCCCTCCAACCTGAAGGTTGGTGGCAGAATTGGCACTCCAGTCACCATAAAAACCTCACACTCCTCCACTCCATCTGAACTAGTGTGGTGCTGAGGTGTCACCTGTCGAATGGCTGCACTCGGGTCCTAATCTGGGATCCTGTGTTGGTTTGTGATGTGGTGGGTGCGGCAATGTGCTGTATCAGCATGTGCTCCTAACCTCTCTCTGTTAATTCAGAATGTTGGGGGTGTGTAAGAATCTATTTTATTAATTCAGTGGTCAGCTACTGACACACTGGAAGAGACTGGGACTCCTGGGGCACAGAGACTTGGCACCCTGTAGTTTAGTCTCCGTAAAGTGACACCTGTCAAACAGCAGGATGCATGTTAGAGGATAAACACCTCTCAGGTCTTCAGAGGAGAGGCCAGAAGATAGACTCAGCCAGACAGGCATACTGGGATTGACATGACATATTCAAAAACACTGACCAGGGGGAGACAAATTTCTGCATTTCATTTTGAGAATGTGTGCAAGACTGAGAATTAAATATACATGAAGCTAAAAGTAAGTGCCTACCATAAAAGGCTCAGGAGCAGTGCTCGATTTAATCAGGTGGTGAGATCCAGGAAGGCCCTGGCAGGAGTCACACCACAGTGTAGGGAACCTCTCAGCAACTGGCGCACAACTTTCAGCTGGCTGTCCACTTCCACATGGCAATGACAGGTACAACATTATCAACATGACAAGCTAGGCAACAGTCAAACCACCACAAGAAAGAGAATTAAATGGCTTCCTGGCAACAACCCTTATTTCATAGAGGAAATTTTGATGAGGTCTTAGCTGACATCTTTTTCATGTCACTTCAAGAAATAGAAGATGTAGCTGCGTCTTTTCCAGTTTCACAAAATCGAGCAGCTACTGAGTTGGCAAGGTAGTCAAATGTGTAACAAAAGAAATATCTCAGTCAAATAAAGTTTGTTTTAAAAAATCTTTAGTGAAAATTCAAAGTAAAAAAATAGAGAAAAAAGGAAAAAACTGTTTCTTGTGCAAACTTAGCTTTATCTTTTTAAACTTCAATTGCTTTCGATACTTTAAAGGTTATGTTATATCTCTATGGCAAACTTACACAGACTTTACTTAATACTTTCTGTACATTCTACTCATATGGCACAGTACGTTCAGTATGGTACGTTTGAAAACCGTTTGCCCCCCATGCTTTACCAGCTGCAAGGCAGATCACAAACTGGGACTAATCTGTAGTCAGAGGGACAAGAAATAATTAGAATGCTCTATTTCAGCAAAGCTTGTAGGGTGTGATGGACGGCCGGGATGCCCCGAGAACGAAAGGATGGAGGAAGGTAGCTACGTTTGGACACTGCCTCTCCCAAGACGCTACATGGCTGCTCCCCTAAAGTATAGTGGTGCCCCGGATTCCCACATGGCATCCTGGGACTTGAAGTTCGCAATCCAACAGGGCTGAGATAGATAGATAGATAGATAGATAGATAGATAGATAGATAGATACTTTATCTATCTATCTCAGCCCTGTTGGATGCCACCGGGGGCTGCTTTGGAAGGACAGCAGGGGGTCGTGCTTCCCTTATAGCCCAGAAGTACTGTCGAGTCATGAGGATCGAAATCCAGAAGTACTTCTGTGCTGACGAAAAACTTGAATTCTCCGTCTGATCCGGAAGTGCAGGCAAATCACATGGGAGGAATAAAAGAAACACTTCCGGGTCAAGAACTATATAAAGGACTGCTGAAGACCCAGCAAGTGAGCCAGAGTCGAGGGTGGAGGATAGAGCTTGCTGGGAGGTGTGGTGCAGAAAAGAGAGAAGAATTATGACAATTATATTTGAATACTAACCCTCATCTATTCTGTTTCTTTTCTCAGTACCCAAATGTGGCCATTGGTGCCACGGCCCACCTGCCAAGTTGTTTGCCTGCCTATGGTAAAGTCATCCCTGATGGAGGATCACAGGAATCATGGGAAAGAGGGGTCCTTTCATCGGAGCAACGTTTCAGCCGTGGCATGGCCAAATGGGGAGGCAGCTAGATGGATGAGGTCTCCAGGACTCTAAAAATATCCAAACCTAATTATGTCATATCATCTACTGTTAAACCGTACTTCAAAAATTTTTTATTATTATGCTGTCTTAAGGAATTGTTCTGTTGTGTATATTGTATTGTATTGACCCCCTACTTTTGACACCCACTGCACGCCCAACCTACCTGGAAAGGGGTCTCTCTTTGAACTGCCTTTCCCGAGGTTTCTTTCATTTTTCCCTACAAGGTTTTTTTGGGAGTTTTTCCTTGTCTTCTCAGAGAGTCAAGGCTGGGGGGCTGTCAAAAGGCAGGACCTGTTAAAGCCCATTGCGGCACTTCCTGTGTGATTTTGGGCTATACAAAAATAAACTGTATTGTATTGTATTGTACTGTAATTATATTGAGAAATTGAGTGATTATTTGTCTGTTTATTTGTGGCTGTGGTGCTTGTGGGCACGTTAAAGAAACAAATTAAATAATTTCATGGTGTTTTTGCCTGCGTCCTGCATCTGTCTGTTGGGGTTAAAAGGGGCAACAGTGACCCCTAGCGTCCACACATTTACATGGGGTTAAATTAGAATCTCTCCTAGACTATCCATTAATATATAGGCAACATTTTAAAATAACTAAGAAAATACTTTCATCAATTTAACATTCTTCTTCTTCTGTCGGCTGCTCCTGTTAGGGGTTGCCACAGCGGATCGTCTTTCCTCCATCAGTTTAACATCCATCCATTATCCAACCCGCTATATCCTAACAAAGGGTCATGGGGGTCTGTTGGATTCAATCCCAGCCAACACAGGGCGCAAGGCAGGAACAAATCCCGGGCAGGGTGCCAGCCCACCGCAGGGCACACACACACACACACAACCCACACACCAAGCAGACACTAGGGACAATTTAGGATTGCATCTTACAGAGTAAATGAGACTAAATACTATGATTAATATTTACATAATCTGTTTTAAATATTTTGGTGTGGCCAAAGCAATGGAAGAGAGGAAAGATGCCAGGAAACCTAAGGAAGATAGAAAATCTATGGAGAAAATTGAAGTTAGTAAAAAATAGTTCCAGGTATTGTCCTGAGGAAGAGAGATTTGGATTATCACAATTTTGTGAATCTTTCAGAAGAGATCCAATAAAAAAGAAGAACAGAAAACTTTAGAACATAAAGGAGGCTTGCGGCAAACAGCAGCTCTGTCCTCAATCTGTACGGATCTGGGCTATTAGAGAATAGACGATTGAGCTCCATCAGATATTGCATGGAGATGATTCACAAATTCCTCAATTTAGACCACTCTGATCACAACACATTGTGAATGTCTGAATGCAATGCCCTTTCCATAATTCAGACTACCTACAAATGACCCTCCCTTTGATGAAATAAAAAAGGCAGTAGCTCAAACAAGATCTGGCACTGCTGTGGTCCCCAGTGGAATTTCATACGTGGTATTGAAAAAATGCTCAAAAGTTCCTCACATTCTATAACACATCCTTTGAGTAATCTGGAGAAAAAAAGTGAATTCCAATGAGCTAGCAGCAAGATAAGAGTTTCTTGATTTACAAATAAAAAAGATTCAAGATACATATTCAATATTTAAAACACTATATACAGTATAGAGAGTATGGGTTTAAAACTCACCACAGCACTGAGTCCACTCTGTTAAGAGTTTTTAAGGATATTCTTTTAACAGTGGGCTCTGGCGACTGTGTACTACTTACGCTTCTGGATTTAACAGCTGCCTTTGACACTATTGACCAGTGGTTCCCAAACTCAGTCCTGGGGATCCACTGTGGGTGGAGGTTTTCGTTCCAAGCAACTTCCGGTTTTCATTGGACTCCGAGCCTAATTAAGTTAGTTGTTATTTCCCAGTTTCTGTGTTTTGGAGTCAATGTAGAAATTACAAACTGTTTGGTAGATTTTTATTAAAATGAAATAAGTAGTTATACAGGGAATATGTAGTTTTTTTTTTATTGTTAACAGTATCTTCAAACTAATTCTCATTCTGCTTTTCCAGGTGTTCTGGTTATTTA
The DNA here is from genome assembly GCF_016835505.1 of Polypterus senegalus. Classification (NCBI taxonomy): domain Eukaryota; kingdom Metazoa; phylum Chordata; class Cladistia; order Polypteriformes; family Polypteridae; genus Polypterus; species Polypterus senegalus. The sequence continues at coordinate 6,741,694 of NC_053167.1, forward strand.
ATTGATTATTTACTAATTAGCGGGTCTGCCACTGAAGTCGTTGCAGCTTTCGTCTTCCTGGGTGTCTGCTATACTGGTTGTTAATTGTCACTATTAGGGTTAAATGAAGGGAGCAAACTACACAGGAAAAGGGAAAAATGGGAAAACAACAAAAGAGAGTTAAGTATTTATAGCTTTAGCAAAATAGAAATATTCCTAAATGTCTTGTAAATGTAAAAACCATACTGTTGTGTTTTTTTGATTGCAGAATAAGAGAAGAATAAAAAAGACCAGCTAATTAAATGAGATCAGTTGTTATCGATTATTATCACAGATTGTGAATCTGGTTAGAACAAAAACCTGCAGGCACAGGGGGTCCCCAGGACCGAGTTTGGGAACTACTGGTATAGGCCATGAGATCCTCATCTCCAAGCTGGAGCAGTGGGTGGGCATCACAGGTTCAGCTCTGCAGTGGTTTAGGTCCTATCTCTCAGATAGAAGTTTTGGTGTCAGCATTGATGATTTTACCTCCATGTCTGTTGCCCTCCCCTAGGGGGTACCACAGGGCTTCATCCTTGTACCTGCTGCCACTCGGTATTTCCTTTCATCTTTATGCAGACGACTGTCAGATTTATTTCCCTCTGAAGCGCCCTGGTCCATGCTCTGTCCAGCCCCTGCTTGATTGCCTTATTGACATAAGGAGCTGGATGGCATTACATTTTCTAAATTTTAATGAGAACAAGACAGAAGTCATGCTATTTAGACCCAATATCACCAGCAGGACCCCCTCCATCAACCTTTCTACCTTGGCTCAATTTGAGAAATCCATGATCACAAATGTAGGTGTGAAAATGGATTCTACTTTAAAACTTGACAGCCATGTGAACGCAGAGGTAAAATCTTGCTTTTTCCTGTTGAGGCGGCTGTCAAAAACCAAGCCTCTTTTGTCTAAAGACAACCTTGAAACAGTGATACATGCTTGTATAACCTCTTGTCTAGATTACTGCAATGCGCTTCTTTTTGGAATTAGCCAGGCCTCCATTGCTCACCTACATCTGGTTCAAAATGCCACTGCTCGATTTTTAACTGATACAATCAAGCATGAGCACGTTACCCAAATCTTGGCTTCCCTTCACTGGCTTCCAGTTCATTTTCAAATCCATTTTAAGATCCTTGTATTTGTTTTTAAATCCTTTAATGGTTGTGCCCCATTTTATTTGTCGGAACTGCTGCACCCTTATGAACCATCGCAGTCTCTCAGGTCAGCAGACCAGATGCTTTTACGTGTTCCTAACACACGATGCAAACTCCGAGGTGATCAGGTGTTTTTCAGTTGCAGCTCCAAAACTCTGGAATGATTTGCCGTTGCACATTCGCCAGGCTCATTCACTTGCTGTCTTTAAATCCTACTTAAAAACATGCTTTTGCTCCCTGGCCTTTAACCCAGTATGATATGTTGACTATCTGTGTACTTTTTATTATGAATTTCTTCAACTCTTATGTGTTTCTGTTTCACCCTCACCCAAAAGAAAGAAAAAGAGAGGAGAGTCAACCAACATAGCAAACTTTTGAAGCAGCAAAGAAGGAAGAGTATATTTTTTCTGATATAGAAGCTGCAAGAGATGGCCGGGATGCCCAAGAAGTGGAAAGGTGGGGGAAAGCAGCCTCTTTAGGGCACTGCTTCCCCCAGAATGCTAGACGGTAACTCCCCTGGATTGCAGTGGTGCCCCAGATTTCCACCAGGGCACTAGAGGACTTGAAGTTCTTTATCTCAGCCCTGTTGGGTACTGTGGATGCCTCCAGGGAGTGTTGTAAAAATGGAGGAGCCTGGGGTTTTCACCTAACCCAGAAATGCTTACAGACCACTTGAGCAGAAGAACAGAAACACTTCTGGGTTGGCCACTATAAAAGGACTTGCCAGCCTCACAGTGACGAGCCGGAGTCGGGAGGTGGAGGACAAATCTTGTGAGGAGGAGTGGAGGCAAAGAAGAGAGAGAAAGGACTGTGTGTCATATTATTTGGTGCTTGTGTACTGTACTGTACTGTGCTGTGAAGTGGGGAGCAACAGAAAACACTTCCCAACTGAAGAATAAATTGTGAGCGGTGTTGAGTTGTGTCTCAGTCTGTCTGTGTTGGAGTTTGAGAAGCGGTACGCTCCCTGGTGGTCCACAAGTGACTATTTAAAGTGGGGATCCCGCCTGCCGACAGCCAGGAAGTCCCATCTGGGATGCCATCTAGCATTCTTGGGGAAGCATTGCCCTAAAGAGGCTGCCTTCCCCTATCCTTCCACTTCTTGGGCGTCCTGGCCAGGTTGAACTGCTGGTCGTCTCTTACAAAACTTATTCTAAAACGTAATTGATTAGATCCAGCCATATTTTTAAAAAAGTTTTGAACAGATCCTCTAAGTGAGAATCAGATTTTTTTCTCATTTCAAATAGTATTTAACATCAGTTACCCACTAACTTAAAAGTGGTGAGTTGGGATTCTTCCAGTTGAGCAAGATAAGTGAAGTAAAGGCAATTACAGTTTGTTTGTCCTGCTCCACTTTAAGCCCATCCGGGAGCCCACCAAACACAGCTGTTAGTAGATTAGAAGGGATTGCGACACCAAGGCTGCCTGAAAGGCATTTAAAGATTTTGGTCCAAAATGATGTTAATTTGGTGCATGCCCAGATAATGTGACCCAGTGAGGCTGGAGCTTGATTGCAACTTTCACAGGTTGAATCTTGCCCCAGAAACATTTTGGACAATTTTAATGGGGCTAAATGCACTCGACAGAAAATTATAAGTTGAATAATTGAGTGTTTTGAGCATATGGAGCTGAAGTGATCCATGTGCTCAAAAATGTTTCTATCCTTGCCAATGTTACGGGAGCTTTCACTGCATTTAAAATCTTTTCAGACATTCTTACTACAATAAAATGCATACAACACCAAAGGATAATGAACTGGCAAGTCCTTACTGAGAAGAACTAACACTCCCAGTTTATCAGCAGATGACGTAACTCCATCACCAACAGTTTCACAGTTCTATCTCTGATGGCTTTTGAAGTTTCAATCTGTGCACACCCAGAACAGTGAAGGGTCTTGTGCCAGGCCAAGCAGTCACAGGTGTATGTGGTATCTTAAGTCATCCAAGCGTAGGCCTCACTAGCCTATGATCCTTGAGCCTACTTTGACCATTGCTCCAATGAAATGTTTTTTTCTGACTTGATTGGCTCATCGTGTTAGTGCATCCCTTTGATGTTGCTGCAGACCCCTTGTTAACCCTGTGAATTTGTGTTTGCTGCTGGCACATATAGTGGGCTATCTGAACATCACTGCAATTCTGGGCCAGTTCAGAGTCATTATTCATATGAACCTGCATCACGACATCTTAAGGAGTGTGCTGTCTTTATCATGTTTATAATTCCAAGAGCTAAACTTAAAAGAAGTGGAGAGGCGGCCTTCTGCTGTTATGCACCTAATATCTGGAATAGCCTGCCAACAGAAATTCGCCAGGCTAATACGGTGGAGCACTTTAAAACACTGCTAAAAACTCCTTATTTTAACTTGGCTTTCTAATAGCTTCATTTTACTTTAATCCTGACACTCTGTATATGCATTTAATTACCATTATCATTCCTGGTGGCCCAGAAATCTGTATTAACTCCTACTTTCTCTTCTGTTCTTTTTCTGGTTTTCTGTGGTGGCGACCTGCACCACCACCACCTGATCAAAGCACCATGATATCCCTATATTGATGGATTAAAGGCCAGAATTCCACATGACCATCATCATGAAGTTCTTCCATGTGAACCCTGAATACCATGAGGACTGATTGTGATCATTGATGTTAGGTAGAATGCCTATAGGGGGCTGGGTGGTCTCATGGCCTTGGAACCCCTGCAGATTTTGTTTTTTTCTGTCCTCCTTGGCCATCGGACCTTACTTTTATTCTATATTAATTAGTATTCCCTAATTTTAATTGAGTTATTTTGTCTTTTTCTGCAGTGGGCTGGCACCCTGCCCGGGGTTTGTTTCCTGTCTTGTGCCCTGTGTTAGGCTGGGATTGGCTCCAGCAGACCCCCATGACCCTGTAGTTAGGATATAGTGGGTTGGATAATGGATAGATGGATGGATTTTATCTTTTTTCTTTTTCTTCATCATGTAAAGCACTTTGAGCTACATCATTTGTATGAAAATGGGCTATAGACATAAATGTTGTTGTTGTTGATGCATGATCATTCAAATCACAATTTCACATCTTACAATGTGACTACTACTGCTGCTGTTCATGTCTTTTTATAGTGCAGCCTCCCATATTGCAATTCAGTGCGACTCTCACCGTTTTACTTTTCTCTGACGTGTAGCTGCACAGCCATTATGTTTTTTTCTAATTAATTGTAATATATTTTTCTTTTTTAAATTTAATGAATTCTTAGGAGTGACCATCAGCTATGCTGCTTATAGAGTTAATGAGTAGCGTCGACTGGCATATATAGATGTATCCTCTAGAGGTATATATAAAATTCCACTTGACTAAATAAGCAGCCATATGTCGGTCGCTGTAATTTCAAACTTGCCACAGTTTGGGAGACAACTGTAAAAATTTCATTTTATTTTTTTGGGACAGTGTTGCCCTTGTCACGGTTATGCAGAGACTTTAGGAATGGCTCTTACAGCTCACCCAACCATTAAACACTGGTGTTGTTATTTTAACTTCCTCAAAACAAAAATTTAAAAAAATTGGAATGTCAGATAACAAAGCGAAGAATGATGGATTCAGATTTTATAAACTCTTCTAAATATTTCATGCCTCAAATAAATACATTGTGTCAAAAAGAAAGAAGAATGTAAAACAACTGTTAAAGAACCCCATTAAATTTATACAGCTTATTTCCATTTCTCATTTTCTTATTTCCTTACAGAAAATTATAGTTGCTGTCAAGAAAAAAATACTCCCTATAATACAGCCTGAACGTGCGTGAAAACTGTGTGCACCGATTAAATTAAAAACAGAAGTACTGATAAGGAGAACAATACTTGCCCTTTGAAACATGAAGACCGACATCAGATTAATTCTGCTCAATCTACAAGAAGTTTCTTGCACTTCTTTGATGTCTGGCCTCAGTCTGGAACATTCTGTCATGGCACTTAATTAATAAATATGCCTTATTTCACAATGATCTACTTTATGCACATCATGGACCCTCATTCTTATTTCTAAAGGCTCAATCCAGGCGTCTGGGAAGCATTTCTTTTGTCATGATGCCCGGATGGAATGGAGATGCAGTGGTTAGCACTTCAGCCTTAATGAATCCCACATCCTGGGTTTAAATCCTGCACCTGGAAGATGCCCACATGGAGTCTGCATATCTGTTTGTGCTTTCATCCCACACCACCAGAGATGCTCAGGTCAAAGTGTAAATTGACCTGTATGTGTGTGTGTGTGTGAGAAACATCCATGTGATTGTATCCAGCAGGGGGTGCTAGCTCCCTGGTTGGAATAAGTTCTTTTGTAATTGCTGCATGTTACATAACCCAAAACTATCCATCCATCCATTATCCAACTTGTTATATCCTAACTACAGGGTCACGGGGGTCTGCTGGAGCCAATCACAGCCAACACAGGGCACAAGGCAGGGAACAAACCCCGGGCAGGGCACCAACCCACTGCAGGACAATCACACACACACACACAGACACCAAGCACACACAAAGGACAATTTAGGATCACCAATGCACCTAAACCTGCATGTCTTTGGACTGTGGGAGGAAACCAGAGCACCCGGAGGAAACCCACGCAGACACGGGAAGAACATGCAAACTCCACACAGGGAGGACCTGGGAAGTGAACCCAGGTCACCCGAAACTATATAGATATAATATTAAAAGGCGATACCCCTCCCTTAGTGATACGACAGTAAGAAATCAGATAGGAGAAATAACTTAACTTGACAGATTACGTGGCATTACAGACGAAGGAAGCCATGACAAGACCTTCGGGAGTGGGGGCCCGATGTGTAGAGTCTGTCATTTTGACTGTGTTGGAAGGCTTTTCCGGATCAGATAACGTTATCTCTCATCCGTCCATCGGCTTCAAAGGTGTGCCAGGCAATGTTGATATAAAGAGGCGATAACCCTCCCTTAGTGATACGGCGGTAAGAAATCACATAGGAGAAATAACTTAGCTTTCTTTAATGACGGATTACATGGCATAACAGATGAAGGAAGCCATGACAAGACCGTAACAGAAGTGGAAGCCATTTGTCTGCCATTTTCATCGCTGCATTGGAAGGATTTTCAGGATTGGATGACACTATCTCCCATCCGTTCGTCAGCTTCAAAGATGTGCCGGGCAATGTTCCAAGGCTTTATACTCTTTCTTCATGTGCAGGCCCCCACTTAGATGAATCACGTCATTCCAAACAAGGCAAAGAGAGGATACAGTTTCATGCTGACTTTGACACACAAAAATTGTATACAATGCCCATTTTGAAGTTATCCCTGTCTTGTCTTCTAATGCTTGCCTAGCAGTTCTAAATGAGGGGCCCCTGTGCTAAATCTGGCTTTGTATTAGCTGTACATATGAGTAGAAAGAAAAGTAGATTTATAAAATGATATTTGTACAAAGGACAGTGACATATTAAACTTATGTTACAGTGATTGGCTGGCATCTTATCTGTGCCTGTTTTCCTGCCCTGTATTCTATGCATCTAAGATATGTTTTGCCTCCTGACACAGATTTGTATTAAGTGGTTTTGAGAGTGGTATGTTATGATTCCCAGATATGACCGTGTTGTCACTAACTCGGGTGAGCAACGCACACTCCTGCTCTTATGTTACTTTAATTAATTAGAAGGCAATGCATCCATCTGCTTTGTAACATTATGGGGAACTGGAGCCTACCTGGCAATAAGGTTATAAGGAATGATCCAGCCCTGGAGGGGGCACTAGTTTATCACACTTGTTAATTTAGAATCACCAGTCTCCCTAATCTGGACATCTTTGAGAAGTGTGAGTTAAAAAAACAAGGTGAATACAAGAAGGATTTGCACTATCCGTATAGACAGCAAATAGACTAGATCTTGAGCCCAAGACTTTGAAGTTGTGATTCAGTGGTGTTAAATACTGCATCACTCTCATTCAATATGTTCTTACATGGCCAGCATTTTGGGATTAAATCCTCCATCCAATGTCGAATCTACATCTTCTCCTTAGTCAGTGTGGATTGTGCTCCATTTACATATCCCCAACTTCTGTGCATCATGGTTCTCTGGGGAGCATGGATGTGTGTGTGCGATGGACTAGCGTCACATTCTGGGATGACTTCTGCGTAATGCCTGTTTGCTGCTGTGGTAGACTTTACCTCTTGGAAACCTGGAACTGCATTAAGTAAGCCTGAGAATGTTATGCATGGATTTTATAGCATCCTTCACAGTAAGTTAACCTTAAGGCCTTAGGCCTCTTTTGGTATCTGATACCTCCATGAACTCTTCCATGAGTGCTATGATGGGGTCGGGATTCTCTCCTTAATTGACGGTTTTGTCATTTGTAGTTTCCCTTAATCCCTCCAAACACATTTATTTTACTTCTCCAACAGGAGCATTGAATAATAAATTGTTACCTCAGATGGTGTTTTACTAATCAACCTTATCTATCAATGGTGGTGACACAACTGAGCAGAACAAGTGAGTGTGGTGCCCCATGATGCTGATAATGAATAGATAATTTGCTAATTTACATAAGCAGAGACATGTGGAGGCTGGCAGATGGAAGTCATTGTTGAATTCTACATAGAATATTGCATGTCTGTCCAGGAAGAGAGCAGGTATTAAACAAAGCCTTTGCTTAGCCTGCTATGGTACTTTGAGAAACTCAAACTGATCAATGAAATAACAAGCAGAAATAACTACAGAGGATAACCTGTCAAGGAAAATTAGACCAGGCCCCCAAATGTTTGTCTTCATAAAGGTATGTCCTTAACTGGGATCCCAGTTTCCATCATTATCTATGCCAAATATCAAAAGAAGAAGGTCTAGAAGAGGGTCTGACATTTTCAAGCTGAGGGTATATAACTCTAGAAGCAACTCATCAGGTATGCAGTGGATTCAGGAAGCATTCAGACCATTTCACTTCCTGCACACTTTATTGTGTTGTAGGTTTCATTTTAAAAAGGCAAATATGCCATTCTTGCCTAATAATAACACTCAATAACCCATAATGACAAAGTGAAAACTTGTTTTCAGAAAGGTTTGCAAATTGACTTAATGTTAAAATCTGAAATCTTTCATTCATATCAGTTTCAAACAATGGCGTAGCTAGGGGCGGCGGAGCGGGTGGTCCACCCTTGTGGCACATTTTTGGGGGCGGCATTATTGGTCAAAAGGCTCAGTACAATTTGTGTGTCAGCAGCAGGGTTCGGAAAAGTATTACTAATGAATGAAAAAAGTAAAATTCTCTGATTTTTATCCACAAAAGCTTGAAAAATAATTTTCAGACTGTCCTTTTGTGACGGTATCAGACACAGCAGCTGAAATTTATGAGAGGCAATAACAAAAATAAACATTACACCGATAATAATTTCTTGGAAGATAAACAACTAATTTACAATTATTATTTTGTTTCGTTATTAATCTGAATGCGTTCTTGCTCTGCGCAGAAACATCCCCACTTATCACTTGTACACTACACTGGTTCTGGTTTTTGCAGCATAATTATATTAAACTAATAATTAGAACACAGCTTATCAGAGTCTATACTATATTCTTGTCTAGTTGATGCTTTTAAATAATTATATGTTAAAAATTATTACTGTTTCTCTATATATTAATAAATTTACGCAAAATGTATCTTAATTTTTCTGTATACATCATTATCATTTTCTATTTAAATAGTGTGACAGAATTAGGGTTTTCTCGCACCCTTGTACCCTCAGACCACACGTCAGACACCAGGTAAAAGTCCAAATAATTATTTATTATAATAATAATGTGCACAAAGCACGCTCCTCTCCACAATAATCAATAAACCAATCCTCCACTCCCAGACGCTTAGCCACCCTGCCTCCCAACTCAGCTCGTCCATCTGGGATTTCCCACAGTCCTTTATACTGCTTAACCCGGAAGTGTTTCACCCTCTCTGTCCATGTGACCTGGAACACTTCCGGGTCAGATAAAAATTCCTTTTTTCTTCACCCAGGAAGCACATTGTTCTCTTTGTCCATGTGACTATGACGTACTTCCTGGGCGAAAGGTAAATAGTCTCTGGGCCTCCCTGCAGCAACTCCTGGCTGCCCCCATGGTATCCAGCAGGGCTGTGAATAAAGACTCCAATGTCCATAATGCCCTGCTGGTCTTCGGGGCACCTCCATACTGCAGGGAGGGCTCCACCTGGCGGCGTGGGGGTATTGGCCGGGATGAACAGCTGGCCATACATCACAATAGGTTAAGATATTAAGATATGACGGAGGGCGGCAAATTGAAGCACCGCCTGAACTCGAGCTCACATCACTGGTTTCAAAACCCTTAATTCAGTGCTTTATAGATGTCTCTTTGGCAGCAATTACAGCTTGCGTCTTCTTGGACAAGTCTCTAAATGCTTTACACTCCTAGATTTGGGTAGTTTATCCCATTCTTCCTGGCAAATCCTCTCAGGCTCATTTAGATCGTATAGGAAGTGTCTTTAAACTGCCATCTTCAGGTCTTTCCACAGATGTTCAATGCACTTGTTCTGAACCCACTCCAGTATTGTCTTGAATAAATTCTGAATCATTGTCATGCTGAAAGGTGAACTATCGCCCCAGTCTGAGATGGTGTGCACTCTGGAGCAGGATTTCTACAAAATTCTGTCTGTATTTGGTTGCATTCATCCTTCTCTTAATTGTGACCAGTCTGCCTGTCCCAACCACTAAGAAGCACCCCCATAGCATGATGCTACCACCACCATACTTCAGTTTAGGATCGTATTAGGCAGGTGACGAGCAGTGCCTAGTTTTTGCCAGACATAGTGATAGGAGTTCAGTTTTTGTCCCATCATAACAGAGAATATTTTCCCTCATGCTCACAGAGTCCCCTAAAACTGCTATATGCCTTTTTCTCAAAAGTGGCTTCTGTCTATCCACTTTACCTTAACTGCCCAATTGGTGGAGTGCTGCTGAGACAGCCATCCTTCTGATTGGTCCTCCCAATCTCTGTTAGATTGACAATTGGGATCATCTCTCTTACCAGATCCTTTCTTTACAGGTTACTCAGTCTGACAGAATGGCCAGTTCCACATAGATTCTTGTTTGTTACAAACTTCAGGAATATTCAGAATTATTGAGGATGCTGTGCTCCTGGGATCACTCAGAGCTTTGCCCTGATCAATGCCCCACCACTATATGATCACAGATGTGTATAGAGAGTTCCATGGGCTTCATGGCTTGGTCTTTGTCCTGAAATGTAGTGTGAATTGTGGGACATTTTATCCACAGGTGTCTACCTTTCTAAATGATGCCCAATCAACTCAGTTGGCAAAAGATGGACTCTTATCAAATTCTGGACACATCTCAAGGAGAGTTAAAGCCAACACAATTTGGAATTCCACAACAAAGAATCTCAATATTTGTATCAATGAAAACATGTTCTCACTTTGTCATTATGGGGCCATTGAGTGTAGATTGAACGGCAAAAATGGCAAATGTATCCCTTTAAATGAAATCTACAATATAATGAACTATCCAGAAAGTAAAAGGGTCTGAATATTTTCTAAATCTGCTATATAAGTTGTCACAAAAGGCAGACACAAGAGTCATAAAAAGGTTTGGGGCAACCACCCGTATAATATTCCCTGGCTACAAATGGGTAATTTGCTAGCACTGATGTGCTCAGAATGGAGTCCTAAACAGAACTGATTAGGTTAGTCAAATATGGCGGCTTTAAAGGCCAGGAAAGGAAGTGAAGTCATTGAAGGCGAAAGCGGAAGGGTCCTATTCCATAGGTTCAGATGCCATCAAAAGGGTCAGAACAGGAAGTATCTTCTGTCATGGGTTCTTCACCGGAAGTGATGTCATCTAAGGGTCCGGAACCAGAAGTGATGTCATTAGGGCCAGACGGAATTTCCTGTGAACGGTCTACAGGAAAGTGAGAAAAAAGGTCAGTGCACTCTGCCACCCCATTGTCTGGCATGGAATTACTCTCATTTCGACCCTTTAGCTGCCTCCCATGTGCACATGTGTGACAATGTTAAGGTCTCAATACATTCAAGGAGCATCTAGTTCAGGATCAGTGTATATATCTGATGATCCAATAGGTGTTTTGGGTTCTCACTTTATCTTACCACTATGACAGTTTCAGAGTTTGAGTTCTTTTTGATGCTGCTGTGTAACCTTCCTGACAAAAAGAAAAGAGAAAAGTGGAAGCTTGGACAAGTCAAATGCTCTTCTCATGCCTACTTATGCTTTTATTAGCAAACCTCCTAGTCAAAAACTTGAAGGTTCAGGCTTGGGGCTTTGCAGTTAACCTAAGGTGGTTACCAAATACTCATGTTTGACCGAATACTCATGGTGTTTAGGCACAGTGCTTACCTCAACAATCATGACCAATGACCTTGGCTTAAGTGTCCTATTTGGGCACAGGCATGACGTTTTCCTTCTTGAGCAGGGTCCCACCATGGGAAATACATCAGTTTTGAATATCTCTCCCAACTGGCAGAACCCTCAGTGAATTTAGTGCAAGCTCAATAATTTATACAAAGCAAGATAATGATCTATTACCACAATAAACAAGGCCCATTGGGCCTCTGCTAACGACTTCTCACTTCAAGACTCATAAATAATTTGGAGGCCAGCTTTCCAATCAAATTATTGCAGTTGCTGTCAAAACATTAAATCAGGAAATGATTTATTTATAAAGCAGCTGAATAGAAGATCTCTCTGTCGGAGTGAGTGTCAGTTAAGTGACGCGGGACCTGTATAGCAGCTCATGTTGAACACGATCTTCAGTCCCGTGAGGATGGACTCTCATTACATAATTAAATCATTAATTGCAGAGCATTTGCTAACTTGCTGTACTGTAACACTACAGTCTTCTCCAATAAGAAGTGCATGTAGTAAAACACGGATTGTAAGGCACTGTATGTATTCTATTACTATTATTGATAGTATAATGCAGTTTGCAATCACCATGGAGTAAACACCTTATTAGTAATTGAGTGCTCAATCCATCCTAACATCAAATTGTATATAACAACAGGTAACAAGGGATCATATGACTGTGCCATTCAGAGGGAAAAGAGGCTAAATTAAAGGTTGAAGCAGCAGCATGGCAGTGGACAACCAGGAATTCTGGTTGTATCCACATGGGTCAAGAAAGGGTCACTTTTTCAAATAACATCCACTCAATGAAGGTTGTGTGTTTAAAAACAGCCAACAAGAGTAGATGGAGGTTGACATCACAATCTATATAATTCTGTTAGGTCAGATTATCTCAGGTTACAACGTGAGCTACCACAGCTATGCTGATGACACACAGCTGTACTTATCAATAGCACCTGATGACCCCGACTCTCTTGATTCACTAACACAATGTCTTACTGGTATTCCTGAATGGATGAATAGTAATTTTCTCAAGCTAAATAAAGAGAAAACTGAAATTTTAGTGATTGGCAATAATGGATTCAATGAGGTTATCAGAAATAAACTGGATACATTAGGATTAAAAGTTAAGACGGAAGTAAAAAACTTTTGCCTGTTGACTGTAACCTGAATTTTAAATCGCATATTCATCAGACCACTAGGACAGCATTTTTTCACTTAAGAAACATCGCAAAAGTTAAACCTCTTATATCACTGAAAGATGTTGAGAAATTAATTCACGCTTTTGTTTTCTGTCGACTAGATTACTGTAATGCACCCCTTTAGGACTACCCAAACAAGACATAAATCGTTTGCAACGAGTGCAGAATGCAGCTGCTAGAATCCTAACTAGGAAAAGAAAATCCGAGCACATTTCTCCAGTTTTGATGTCACTACACTGGCTACCTGTGTCTTTCTGAATTGACTTTAAAATTCTGCTTATGGTTTATAAAGCCTTAAATAATCGCGCTCCATCTAGTATATCGGAATGTCTGACACTTTATATTCCAAATCGTAACCTTAAATCCTCAAATGAGTATCTCCTTACAATTCCAAAAGCTAAACTTAAAAGAAATGGTGAGGCGGCCTTCTGCTGTTATGCACCTAAAATCTGGAATTGCCTGCCAATAGGAATTCGCCAGGCAAATACAGTAGAGCACTTTAAAACACTGCTGAAAACACATTACTTTAACATGGCCTTTTTATAACTTCACTTTAACTTAATCCTGATACTCTGCATGTTCAATTCATCATAATAACTATTCATGGTGGCTCTAAAATCCGTACTGACCCCTACTCTCTCTTCTGTTTCTTTTTCCGGTTTCTTTGTGGTGGCGGCCTGCGCCACCACCACCTACTCAAAGCATCATGATGCTCCAACATTGATGGACTAAAAGCCAGAAGTCTACTTGACCATCATCATCAAGTCCTTCCGTGAGAACCCTAAATACAAAGAGGATTGTTTCATTTATGTTAGGTAGAATGCCCAGAGGGGACTGGGTGGTCTCATGGTATGGAATCCCTATAGATTTTACAGATTTTGTTTATTTCTCCAGCCGTCTGGAGTTTTTTTTGTGTCTTCTGTCCACCCTGGCCATCGGACCTTACTCTTATTCTATGTTAATTAATGTTTACTTATTTTATTTTCTTACTGTGTCTTTTATTCTTCTATTCTTTAATATGTAAAGCACTTTGAGCTACATTTTTTGTATGAAAATGTGCTATATAAATAAATGTTGTTGTTGTTGTTGTTGACATGACTTGTACGGACTAGGAGACAGGTGAAAGTCTGTTGGCATACAGTGCAGAAAGAGGCCTTGAAGAACATGAGTTCCATTGAATGCAGTGGCATGGAAAAAGTAGGTGGACTCTTTGCAATTACCTGGTTTTATGCATTAACTGGTCATAAAATGTTCTCTGATCTTCAACTAAGTCATAAACATAGACAGGCACAAGATGCTTAAGCTAGTAACACGCAAACAGTTATAATCTTTCATGTCTTTATTGAACACTCCCATCTAACATTCATTGTGTGCCATGGAATAAGTAAGTGAACTCTTGCATTTAATACCTGATTGAACCTTCTTTGGCGGCAATAACCTTAGACAAGTGGCTGAGGTGGCAATGAATCAGACTGGAACTTGTTCAGGACGAATTCTGGACTGTTTCAGCTCTGCCCTATTCTTAGGGGAACGGTTCTCTTGAGGCCATTCCTTTTCTCTTGAAGTCATGTTTCAACAGTCAGTAGTGCACCATAATAAAGAAACTTCAAACCATCTCACTGGGGATCCGCTAGATGTAATCAGAGTGATCCAGGCATTAAGAGATTATTGTTGCTGGTGGTATTTGCTGATCTTCAGATATCCAGACATGTCAAACATACCTGCAGATTCTTAAAAGGCCCAAGCAGTTGCCCGTCTGTTTATGTATTCTGATATCCTTTATTCTCTGATTGCTGTTCTTATTCAGCATTTCAAAAATAGCCTGATTTATGCAAATTGCCAGTCAGATCCCAGAAACTGGATGTACAACTAGACATCCCATCTTAAAGAGTGCTGCTGTCAATTATTAGCCTTGTATATGCATGTTGTGGAGGCTGGCATGGACACAGACAAGCAGACATCATTAATTCACCCACGACACGTTTATTGTACGTTATTTACAAGTAAAGTGCTCACACACAACCCCAAACTCCCCCAAGGTCCAGGCCTCAACAATATGCCTCACTCTTTTCAGGCCACCTCTTTTCCTCTCCTCCCAAGCTCTGTCCCACTCCTCTCCTGACTCCAGCCAACGAATGGAGGAAGGCGGCCCCTTTTATCCCTACCCGGACATGCTCCAGATGCCTCCCGATAATCTTCCGCCTGCACTCCCCAGTGTGGTGGAAGTACCGGCTGTGCACCCAGAAGCACTTTGGGTGTCCCTGGTCTTCTTCCCCCCAGCACTTCCGGGTGTGGCGGAATTGCTGAGGGCCTGGGCTCCTCAGGCATTTGGGTGCCCCCTGGCAGTGACCACGGGCCCCTGTAGGGTTGAGCTTCCAAGCTCGGTTTCCGTGGTCCCCAAAGCCAGCAGGGAGGTCGCCCTCTTGTGGTCTGGAGGAGGCGTAAGCCATCCTTTGGTCCTCCTGGGCGTTCTGGCTGGGTACCAACCCCAGCCACTCGCCACAATGTATTGGCTATCATCTTTTTCCTCTGCCTACACATACTGGCCATAAAGGCAAAAAAGCACAACGCAGTAGTGCCACAAGTTTCTGAATTGCAGTATGCAATGAAGTCACACAGTACATGGAAGGAGATGACTGAATTACAGCTGTTAGTTACACTTCTTAAATATACTTGCAAGTTACAGAAGTATGTGATTATTTTCATTTTTCATGCCCTTGTTAGTTACTGATAAACAGGAACCTTGGAGTCAGGGTTCTCTTATCAATACTTAATTTTGTGCTAAAGTAGCAGCGGGACTGGGTCACAGATCAAGAGGCTTTAATTAAAAATGCTTTCATAGAGTGCTAAAGGTACCGTATATACTCGTGTAAGTTCTCCCACGTATAAGTCAGGGATTGATTTTACCGTATAATTTCTGGCATTTTATAATGTTGGTCGTATAAGTCGAATGCGGAAAACTCAAGCTATTGGTCCAAGATATGCTAATGCCCACCTGAGAGAGGAACCACTGAGCATACGGCCTGTTTCTATGTACTGTGCCTTTGTGACCACATGGTAATACCCAAACTATTCCGAAGTGACATTTGCACAGTTTTGTGTTTTTTGAATCTCACACCCTCATACACCTTTATCGTAGGAGCATCTCTTATCTACGATAAAGCGTTTGATCAGAAGAAAATATGAAGCTGGTTTTAAATTAAACGTCATTGGAAGTGGCAAAAGAAATTGGTATCTGCGCTGTTACAACAAAATCCAATGTGTCTGATAAACTGAAGCGAGATTGGAGAAAGCAACATGATGTAAAAAAAAAATAAAATTAACTGTCGTATTTTTGAATGGCCGTATAAGTCAGGGTCTGATTTTATGATAGAATTTTTGGGTTTCAAAACCTGACTTATATGTGAGTATTTGCAGTAATCAAATAGTGAAAATCATATTTATCAGCAAAAATCAACTCTCACAGAAGCTGGTTAAGAGGTGGGCAAGATGGAAGAGGCTGGTTCTGAGGACCCGGAAGTGATGTCACTCACCTTTGCATCGCTGGTTGTCAGGATTGAGGGAGAAAAGAGTGGTCAGGCATTCAGTCAACAGTGCTGACCCTCGACGTGGGTTTGGAGTTGTCATTAGGCAAGCCCTGAAATTGTCTCCCAAGCACACAAGAGTAACAGTGCAAGAGACATACTGCCTCCAAATATTGCTGCAATGAAGTAACTTCAATAATAAGTTGTTGAACACTGGCAGTGACTTTAGTGATATGTTCTTTCAGAAACACCTGCTGCTAAGACCTAAGGAATTTGTCCATTTTTGTTTTTGTTTTTGCTGTTTTTGCTATTCCTCGCTAGCATAACAAAATTAGGCTTCCGGATACTAGAAGTTAAAGGTGCAGGATCTGTGGATGTGACAAGATTTCAATATGGAGCTTTGTCCTCAAGGCATGAAACCAGATGATGCTTCTATACTGGACTGTAAACCTGCATTATTAAGGCAGCTCCCATTTGAGTGTTTCTGAATAGTCTGTCTGTAAATTAAATAATATTTATTATGGTGCCAACTGCAGTGTTCTCCTTTTTCCAGGAGGTGCTACACACAGGACCCTGTTGAGTCTCTTATGGGGGCCTGGGTGAATCAAAATGTTGTTGTACTGACCAACTTTCCATTTTCACCTTTCGCCTGGAGGTAAATGTCCCTAAAGAAGAAGCAGTGGAATCACTCATACCCTCAGCGCAGCTCCTTCTCTTCCATCTGAGATAGGAAGTCGATGTCACTTCTTTGACCATTGTCTTGGAGGACAGACTATTGTATCAGCCTAACCCAAACCTTTTTTTAAACGTATTCTGTTTAACAACAAAGCCAGCATGAACTCATGATATTTCTATGTTTCTTTTCAACTACAGTAGATCTTAAATAGCTGTAAGCCTTCACTGACCTCTGAAGTCAAGCCGCTTTCTCCTTCAACTCTTCTCAGGGCACTTATGTATTTATTATGAAGAGATAAAGACATTTTATCCTGGGGCAGGGCAATTAAGATTGGAAATATTAAACAGCTCCTTTGGCTGAGGTCAGGATGATCAGATCATAATAAGATCACTTAGAAATCAACGCATAACCCATCATGTACAGGAAAGTCATAGGTTTGCGAGAAATGACTGTTTAATGATGTCGCAGGATACTAAGGTCTGAGGAACTGAGACACCATGAAATGAAGGTGCAGCCATCTAAAATATGACAAGATGAGACACCAAGAAGGAAAAGGATTAGGAAGTATAAGTCAGATGGAATAAGAAAGAAAATATACATCACTCTGCAACTGTCGCCATCAACTTAGAAAGGCACTATAAACAGTCAGAGAAAATGAGCATTATAAAGCACAGTTCTACTTTTTCTGCCCAGGTGCTGCCTGCAGTGTTGGCATTGCAGGAGTAATGCAGACAGAACTTGGATGATAATCACAATAATTATCGTGGCAGGGTGGCCTCATGCAGGAAAGCTAGCTGCTTCCACATGACTGGTTAATAACATTGATATTCGGCGTGCTCCCCTCGCTGCAGGTGAAACGGCAATGCGTCACCAAGACATTGCACCGCCTGTCAGCGGTGTCAGTTTGGCTAATGACCTCGAGCGGCCTTTGGTGCCATTTACAAAGCATTTACATTCATTAGTAACTGTTTCTGACATTCCTGATCCATCACCTGCTGGGAATTCTAAGCTTTGTGGAAAAGAGAGAAGAACAAATATGTAGACAATATTCTGCTGACAGTGTTAAAAATGAAGCAACTGCTTTCTTCATAAAACTGCAGGTTTGCTTATTTAGCAGTGACATGCAAAGAAAGAAAGAAAGAAAGAAAGAAAGAAAGAAAGAAAGAAAGAAAAGAATTATTTTGTTACTTTGCTTTAGGAAATACATTAAGGGTTTTAGGGTTTATGTCCATGCTTTGCCTTTATCCATTCAATTATCCTATTCAGGATCTCTCTGCGCAAGATGGTTGTGATGCAAGATGCCAGCCCATCACATTGGCTTCTTCAGTATAAAACATTGGCCTTCATTACTAAAGTCAATTCATGAAATATCGGACTTCTTGGAGGGTCCATTAATAAGTAATTGTTCATTTTAGTCAGAGCCATTCATAGTGGACTGCTTCACCCCTTTAATAATTCCTCCTTGAATTCTGTGGCACTTCTTGCTCCAGGTCAGAATGGCGCTATGTGTTGTATACGTGTATTAAGGGACAGCATGTCTTAAAGGACTGGAATGGCCAATGAGAAGCCAGGATCCCACTGTATATTTCATATTTAAAGATACTTAAAGGCACTGGATGGAGAAGATTCATTGGGTTCAATATTTTTGGTTCTGCCTTATTGATACATGTAACAATAATGGTCTACATATTGAGCACATTCTGTGAATAATCATGTTTGTATTGCCATTTTTAAATTTTTCTTTATGATTCCAAACTTATGAGACACTCTGTACTTATGGAGATTACAGTGGCACAAGGCTTAGTATTGCTTTACAACTCCAGTCCTGAGCACATCTTGTGCAGAGTTTACACCCTCTCCTCATGTCTGTATGGGGTTTCTCCAGATACTCTCATTTTCCTTCCACATCCCAAAGACAACAGCAGTAACTTAACAATGCATTTCTCGTATAGCCCAAAATGACACAAGGAATGCCTTAATAGGCTTTACCATGCCCTGTTTTTTGACAGCCCCCAAACTTGACTCACTAAGAAGACAAGAATAAACTCTTAAATTCTTTACAGAGCTAGATGGCCAATCCATCATTTCCACTTTAGAGATACAATACAATAGGACAAACTATTTTGTTCTTGCACATCACTCCCCACCAAGTGCAAGCGCAAGCGCAGAGTTCCATGACAACTCTCAAGGCAAAATACAAAAATAGATTAAACCACTCACTAAATACTGAAGGATACAGATTTGTTAAAATACATTAAAAACAAAGTAGAAACTATTGTAAGTAACATAAATGATAAACAACAACATCTGTCCATATGTTAATAGTAGAACCACAGCCAGATTGTAGAAAAGACAGATAAGTTGGACGCAGTCAGAGTCCTTGAGACCTCGGTCATCAGTCTACCTCCTCCCTATTGGCTATTCTACAGATGAGTCAGTGCTGGGCCAGCCAATCTGATGAAAGGAGCCTTCTACCTGATAATTCCAGTGCACCTTTATCTGAGATGACTTTTCCATGGCAGGCAAACAACTTGGCAGTAGAGCAGTGGCACCAAGTGCCACATGAGGATGCCGAGAGGAGAAACAGAATAGGGGAGGATTAGCAAAAGTTCATAGATATCACATTACTTATATTTTTGTACTGATGACTAACAACAAAGATATCAGTATGCACAGCTAATCAGCAGCTCTACTCAGGGTATGCTAAACTGAAGTAGTGAGTCTTGAGCCAGGATTAAAAAACGTGGAACTGAAGGGACACCTCTTATAGTAGCAGGCAAACCACTACACAGCTTCAGGACCTTGTAACTAAAAGTTCAACATTCCAGTTATTTTCCTTAATACTTGGAACCACAAGCAAGCTGGAATCTTGAAATTTTAATGTGCTTTCTAGTTTGTAAGTAATGACCTGTGCTTTAAGTTGATTGATTAATTTAAAAGATTTCATGGGCCTTTGATGGACTGGCACCCCAAACAGGACTGAACCCATTGCTTCTGAAATAGGCATCAGCTTTCTTTGACTCTGATTATATAGACAGATAGATAGATAGATAGATAGATAGATAGATAGATAGATAGATAGATAGATAGATAGATAGATAGATTTGTCCCCCGGAATAATTTGGCCTTAACATGCCTGAAGAAGACGCAAAAGCTTACATATTGTAATCTGTTCAGTTAGCCCATAAAAGGTGTCATTTTACTTGACTTCTCATTGCATTCTTAAAGGCTAACATGATACAACACTAAATTGAAGTATATAGTAGGGTGACAGAGTGGCGTCTCAAAACACCAACTCCCATGCTACCTTGCAGGTGTCCTTAAGTGGTCCAGCCTGTTGTGGTGGGGTATTGAGCTGCTTCTGATGGGCTCGTTTTCCTGCTTCATGTCCTTGTGATTAAGTATGAATACTTTCTTTATCCTGGCCAGGATGCCTGTCCTTTCTTCCTGGCATCTACATTACAACAGTTATGCAAGTACCACAGAGATTGAAATGTCAACCTGGTTCGCTAAATGTTGTAAATAAATGAGACAACAAATCATAAAAGGTTGGGGTACCTAGGTGATCCTCCATATAATTGAGAATTGAGGTTGAATCAAAAAACACAATAACAGCAGAGTCAACTTGCATAGAGAGGCAAGAGTCTTTTTGGGACTGGCTCTAAAATGGCAGCAGAGCCAGCTTTCAGGAAGATGAGGTGAAAAGGAGAAGTTCAACAGGCCGGAAGGCAAAAGTGACATTATTGGTGAATAGTCCTTCAATCATACATTTTGCAGATGGTGGAACAGAAAAGGCATTAAGTGACAGTTACAACCACTGACTTGGAGTGTAATTACCAGTAGATGAGCCCTGAAGTTGTCTTTCATGCACACATGTGTGACAATGTGTATAACTACAGTATGTACAGTTGTGCTTGAAAGTTTGTGAACCCTTTAAAATTTTCTATATTTCTGCATAAATATGACCTAAAACATCATCAGATTTTCACTCAAGTCCTAAAAGTAGATAAAGAGAAACCAGTTAAACAAACAAGACAAAAATATTATACTTGGTCATTTATTTATTGAGGAAAATGATCGAATATTACATATTTGTGAGTGGCAAAAGTATGTGAACCTCTAAGATTAGCAGTTAGTTTGAAGGTGAGATGTCAGGTGTTTTCAATCAATGGGATGACAATCAGGTGTGAGTGGGCACCCTGTGTTATTTAAAGAACAGGATCTATCAAAGTCTGCTCTTCACAACACATGTTTGTGGAAGTGTATCATGGCACGAACAAAGGAGATTTCTGAGGACCCCAGAAAAAGAGATGTTGATGCTCATCAGGCTGGAAAAGGTTATAAAACCATCTCTAAAGAGTTTGGACTCCACCAATCCACAGTCAGACAGATTGTGTACAAATGGAGGAAATTCAAGACCATTGTTACCCTCCCCAGGAGTGGTCGACCAACAAAGATCACTCCAAGAGCAAGGCATGTAATAGTCGGCGAGGTCACAAAGGACCCCAGGGTAACTTCTAAGCAACTGAAGGCCTCTCTCACATTGGCAGGGTTGCAAGGAGAAAGCCACTGCTCTCCAAAAAAATATTGCTGCTCATCTGCAGTTTGCTAAAGATCACGTGGACAAACCAGAAGGCTATTAGAAGAATGTTTTGTGGACAGATGAGACCAAAATAGAACTTTTTGGTTTAAATGAAAAGCTTTATGTTTGGAGGAAGGAAAACACTGCATTCCAGCATAAGAACCTTATCCCATCTGTGAAACATGGTGGTGGTAGTATCATGGTTTGGGCCAGTTTTGCTGCATCTGGGCCAGGACAGCTTGCCTTCATTGATGGAACAATGAATTCTGAATTATACCAGAGAATTCTAAAGGAAAATGTCAGGACATCTGTCCATGAACTGAATCTCAAGAGAAGGTGGGTCATGCAGCAAGACAACGACTCTAAGCACACAAGTCGTTCTACCAAAGAATGGTTAAAGAAGAATAAAGTTAATGTTTTGGAATGGCCAAGTCAAAGTCCTGACCTTAATCCAATCGAAATGTTGTGGAAGGACCTGAAGCGAGCAGTTAATGTGAGGAAACCCACCAACATCCCAGAGTTGAAGCTGTTCTGTGAGGAGGAATGGGCTAAAAAAGTTACCGAAAACGTTTAGTGGCAGTTATTGCTGCAAAGGGAGGTCACACCAGATACTGAAAGCAGAGGTTTACATACTTTTGCCACTCACAAATATGTAATATTCAATCATTTTCCTTAATAAATAAATGACCAAGTATAATATTTTTGTCTCATTTGTTTAACTGGTTTCTACCTTTAGGACTTGAGTGAAAATCTGATGATGTTTTAGGTCATATTTATGCAGAAATATAAAAAATTCTAAAGGGTTCGCAAACTTTCAAGCACAACTGTATGAGACAAAAGAAATCTTAAGGACCTCTGTAATTTTAGTCCCATCCAAATATCTCAAATAACAGAAGTTTATTAACATGTCCATTTGCACAGGATCATTTTAACCTGGGGTTCTTTTTTACAGACATTTTATAGAAGGCAAAAGGCTCTGTAGTCATTCATTACAGAGGTCCTCCGGTAATAATTACTTTACTCCAACTCCTGTCAAATTAATCTTGTCCAAATAGGGCTTATGTTTATACACATTTTTCCTTATCTTAGTGTAATGAGTAGTCAAGCAAAATGACACCTTTTATTGGTTAAGTAAAAATATTACAATATGCCAGCTTTCGAGCCAACTCAGGCCCCTTCTTCAGGCAGTTTGTAATGTTAGAGTAGAAACAATCATAATCTTAAGTTAAAATGGCCGGTCTATTCATGACTCAATTGTTAGGTGGAACATAACTATCCCAAGGGAACTGAACATGGATGGCATAGGTAAACAATCTTGACAAGATAAGATTCTTTGACATATTTTTATGATTGACACTTCTGGCACAAGCTGTCCATCAGCAGAGTAATTAGTCATTTATCTCTGCATAACATCACAAGTCCTAAAACCCCACATGGTGCTTTTTGGTATGAAAGACAGACTAACCGAGGGTGAGAGATAAAGAGAGAGACACCCATCCTCACATCAGCCTGACATCTGAGTCAAAACAAGCCACATGAAAGACAAGCCTTCTCCCTCTCTTGCTGTCCCTCACAGGTGTTTCCTTTAGCGATACTCTTCATTTTCAGTATTCTTACGGTAAGAATTGTTTAAGGTTTTTGATTTTGGGAAAAGGATGTATTCAGAGTGGCACTGTGGTAGCACTGCTACCTTACAACAAAGAAACCGGGAATCTTGAGCACTCCCTACATGGAGCCGGCATGTTGTCCCTGTGTCCACGTGGTCTTCCTCTGAGCGCTCTGATTTCCTCCCACAACCCAAAGACATTCAAGTTAGGATGAATCGACTGCTTCAATGGCCTGTATGTGTGTTAACCCTGTCATGGACTGTCACCCTCCAGCTCAGGATAAGCATGTTTGGAAAATGAATGGATGGTTGTGTGTTATTAGGGGTCTATATCTAGAATTTGTTATTATTCATTGTCCCTTAATTCATATAAAGTATATTGTTTGCTGCTGTTATTCATTTTCACATCTATTATTGTATTTTAATAAACATTTCTCTGCATTAAATTGCTATTCTTTCTCAGGATACCTTTAGTGACTGAGATAATAAAGTAGATACAGGGCACCTGGAGGGTATGGGGAGATCACCACTTCTTTGCCACAATGATAACGCCTGAGGACGTGCACCTACAATAGTGAGCAACAGTAACGCACCATTTGAGTAAGCAGCAATGACCGAGGTGTATCTGCCTCTGAAGTCTAGGGGGGGGGTCACCCATCTAGTCTAATCATGCCAAGCTAATGAGAAGAATCAGTTCTCATGTGGTGTGCAAGAGTAGGCCAATCCATAATGAACTTGGTGAGTCCACTCACCCTACCATAACACAATTTCTTAATGGGCACCCTTTTTTGGACACTCACATCTGTTGTGATTAAGCTCATTTGTAAATATCTTTTATATAATTGCATATGTTTCTTAATGCTATTCTGGGTGATTTCTTGCATTGTTCAATAAGAAGATTCATAATATGCATGATATTTTGTTATGAAGTCTTGCTGTATCATTATAAAAAGGATTTACACGTATTCTTGGAATCGTCTGCTGTCATTTAGTGTTTCCGCTGCCACTGCACAATGCACGGTTGCTGAGGGCTTGTCCTCAAGGTTGCATTGGGTGGCATAAATAGCATGACGGTTTATAAACTGACCACAGCAGGCTAACATCGTCAAGTATTCGCCTTTACTAAGTAATTTTGGAAGTATTTTGGGTTTTAAAATAAGGCTACTCTTTAATGGCAACACTTTCTGACTAAAATTTTGTGGTTTGCATTCTGGTTTAGATAAAAGTTAGAACTGCTTTGCCCAACTTTTCTTCTTCTGACCCATCATTAATTGCCTCCATGAACTGCCTTTAGCTCATCTTGGCAGTACAACATCTGACCTTTAAAACTTTTAATTGATCCTCTAGTTCTGTTTTTATTTTTTCTTTGAGATGGAGCCTCATCTGAAACTGATTATCTTTTAACTGGTTCTTCTGTTCCGGCTTTCTTGACTTTTCACAATGACTTTTCCCCTCAGGTGCTCTCGTTCCCAACTACAGTCCAAAGACGTGCAGGTTAGGTGGACTGGCAATTTTAAAGTTTCCTTAGTGTGTGTTTGTATGTGTGGAATGATCATGCTGCGATGGACTGGCGTACAGTCCAGGGATTGTTCCTGCCTTGCACCCGATACTTGCAGGAATAGGATCCTGGTTCACCATGACTCTGCTATTTATAAGCATGGAAAATGGGAAAAGAAAAAGCACTCACTCATGATGTTTGTCATTCACTAGAGGGTGCAGATGACATATAAAATGTTTTGAGGTAAAGCCCATTGCAGCACTTCTAAAGCCCATTGTGGTACTTCTTGTGTGATTTTGGGCTATACAAAAATGAACTGTATTGTATTGTATTGTGCTGGCTTTATTTAATGTTTCATGTTGCTTATTAGATGCTGGCACAGTTAGCTATAATCTCCATCTGTTCATGGAATCAAATTTATTTAGTCCAAGGCTTTACCTCTTTTAGGGCGGCTGTCGAGTTTTGTCGACAGTAGGGGTTGAGGGCAGATGTAGACAGCAATCATCAGCAGTAAACATCAATAAAATGCACTGTTACATTATAGGCAGACCATCTTTTCTAGGAGGACTGTTAGACTTGACATTGAATCCCTGCATGTGTGCGAGTAGTGAAACAACGTCTAGAATGGCATCGACATCTGGCGAGAGAGCAAAATACTCTATGTGCATTATTTATTTATTTTTTTGTTTTTGTGTATTATTGCTGAATTGGACTCTGATTTGGATATGTAGGTGATCTGGAAATCAAAAACTAAGACAGGTAGCTGTGGTTTTTTTTTTGTTTTTTTTTCAGAAAGTGCCTTTCATGAGTGATGAGGCAAACAGGTATCTAATAAATGTTAGTGCTGGGCAATGATTAACATTTTTAATCGTGATTAATCGCATGATTGTCTGTGATTAATCACATGATTGTCTGAGATTAATCTGTTGTTGCGATTAATCAGTTGCTGCGATTGTCTCTGATTAACTCATTTCAATAATGAACTCAAAAGTAGTGTATTGCATGTATTTGGTTTGCAAACACTTTAAACAAATAAGGTTCTTTTTAACAGCAGTATTCCCTTTACATAGTAGCAGTTAAAATATTTCTTATAACTTAAACATTAATGTAATCAAGTCAAACATAAAACTAAAGCTATTTGGCACTGTCAGGGCATTAACGTTTTCTCTAGTTTGTTATAAAAAAACAAGTTACCCTCAGAGTCCAGAGCCACGATCACAACATTATAACAGGCACCTTCTGAGCAACAGCAAGTTAACATTTCTAAATCTGTTTTCTTTTTTATCTGAACAGATATCAGCAGAAAGATTTTCTTTTATCAGGGAGCAGCATAAACAGTCCATGTTCAGTAGCAACTCATTGAGGGCTAATATTTTTTCCAAAAAACTCAGTTTCCTGAAAAGCGCACAAAGCAATGGTTTCACACATAAATCAACATAAAACATCTGTTGCTGCCTGTTGTTCCTGCTGTCGGCGCCAGTTTGTAGTTTACGGCAGCACCGGCTCGATGGCCAGCAGGAATGCACGGTGGGCTGGCTGTCTTAGTGAGACAGGTGCGTGCGGGTGGCAGTTACAGTGAGACGCAATATGGTTTGTACCTCCTGTCATCCTGTCTGTCCTCCCAGGCAAACATTGCCATCGGTACATCAGCTACACGAACGTGTTCAGCACCACGATCAGCTGGGGACGGATCAGCTGATGCTGGTACCTCACTTTCGTTTTCGATCTCCATCTCCAGATCACTTGCATCAAAATCAGAGTCTGACAAATCAGAGTCCAATTCAGCAATAAAGTTTTACTTTGAGCATTCACTTTGGTATCTCTCCACATGCCATTTTAGAAGCTGTAATAACGTGTTATCTTGCTCAGCCCTAATAAATACATAATAAGTATGTGAATGTTCACACTGTAAAGGGTCATGTAATATAAAAAAGAGGGCCATTTGTCATAAATAAGTATTTTATATTGAATTATGTGTTAAACCATTTCTTTGTGTGCTTTTTAGTTTAGTGTTTTTGAAAGAATTTCAGCCCTGGGAGAAAAGGAAAAAAAGAATTAGCCCTAAAAGAGTTAAGGAGTCAAGGCCTCTCAGGTGGGAGACAGGAACTATCACTTCATGGGACAGCAATGCATTAATAATAAAGAAATAATACATTTTATTTATATAGCGCCTTTCCCATGCTCAAGGCACTTACAGAATATAAGAAAGAACAACAGGGTATACAGTATATAGCATTGTACAAACCAAATAAATAAATAAAGAAGAGTACGGCAGTGAATTCAGAGAAAAAAAGCCTAACAGACAACATAATTGATAGTCTCGCACACACACACACACAGGTTACATGAACATAATTTCGGTAGGTCACTCCAGAGTCTGGGCGCTATACAGCTGAAGGCCCTGCTGTCACCCATGGAGTGTAGATTAGTGTGGGGCACAACAAGATTGCCAGAATCAGAGGACCTTAGTGGGCAGGCACTTTTTCCACATAGAAGGTACCCTAGTTGAACTTATGTCAGAATATGGTGAGGCGTGCTGCATTATCCTGCCACCCAAGTCAAAAACAAGCAAGCAACCCTAAGTGCTTAAAATGGTAAGTTGTCCATAACAGTGGCACAGGCAGGTTAAGTAATCTGCTCATGAGGTCACTAGCTTGATGGGTCCTTCTGCCATGATGTTTGCTCTCTCAATCCATAACCACGATGCCATGCTACATATCTGCTTATGAAATGAGATCTTATGTGTTTAGACACAAGTAATACAACTGAGCAGGGGTCTTGAGCAAAGCTAACAGTATACAGAGAGCTCTGAAAAGACCCCAGAGATTAGGGAAGAGAAGCAGAAGCCAGGTCTAGCCCCATCCCACTGCATTTCATACTGTGCTTCACTGTAAAGCATGGGGGGGCCATCCCATCAGACAAGGTGGCATCTCTGCTCTGCTCTCTTTCGACCTACTGCTACAGTCTTGTAGGAATCTTTCGGCTTATTCCTGTCTGATTGAATACTTGTTTCTTTTTTTCTTTATTTTCTGCCTTGATTATTTTGCTGGGCAGCTTCCTCTTTGAAAATGAGCTTTTTGAACTCCCTGCTGGCTGGTCTTGTTAATAATGGCTTGCTAGGAGCTGAACTGACTTGATACAGTACCTGTACACTAACATAAATGGTGCTCTGTTTTGTCTTGGCTGCAGGGGCTTCTCATCTGCCTGTATCAATTTTACAATTTAGGTCAGTTTTAAAATAAATTGCCACCCTAAACTGATTTTCTGGTCTGTTACTTTAATGCCCTGGGGCAGACGGGGACCCCAGAAGGAAGAAGAGCACATTCAAGAGGCAACCAAACACAGAGTAAGTAAAACTGACCTCTGTAGAGATTTCAACATGACTCTGTCTGTTTATCACATGGCTTCATGTAAGGAACAAGCGGAGTTAACTGGAATCCCTTTCAAGACCCCTGCAGAACCAACGAGACTCTCTGTTCTTACAAAAAGATCATTGAACTTTGTAAAGTCCACTCACATGTTTGGTCTCAGCCTTCAACTTCAGGCAAATCTCTTCATTACGGTGTTTTCAAACAAACACACCCTGGAGTACAGTATGTTCTCCAACTCTGCCAGCTTGGCTGGTGCAACATTATCCAAAGGCTGCCATAACTGTAGGAGACTTTAGCATTTACACAACATTTGAAATGAGGCACTCTGGATGTCACAGGGACCTATAAGAGATTAAGTTCAAGAAGGACCAAACTTATGAGAGTTGGGTGAACCATAATTTGTAGAAAGTGAAAAATAAGAATGATCATATATCAATGGTGGGGTAGAAACTTGCTAAGCTTGTCTTTTTGTTTTGTTTTTTAATTTTTTAAATTTCCCCCCAGTCAACTGCCATCTGTTTTCCTTAATATGTTGTGATAAATTAAGGTCACAAGACAAAGTTAAAGTGTTGGGGAATAAGCCCCGTATATTGCTGGAGCAATTTCGTTGGTCAAAATAGTGAGAAAACATCAAACATTTGACAAACGTTTGGCTTTTGCAATGGCTTTTTATATCGTATGGAAAATGGCGGCCGGAAATGAATCATAATGGAAGTGACGTCATCTGGAGGGAACCGAAAGTGACGTGATCATGCTGAGCTGGAAGTGACGTCATCATGCTGAGCCACAAGTAACGTCATCTGGAGGGGACCGGAAGTGACACCATCACGCTGAGCCGGAAGTGATGTCATCTGAAGAGGGCTGGAAGTGACACCATCACACAGGAAGTGACTTTGTAAAGGACGTGGATGAGTCACCATTTTCATAGAACTGGATTGGTGCAGGTATTGTTGTACTATTTGTCATCTTTACTTCTGCAAGGTCACCACAGTACAACCCCCCCATCTGTTAATTCTTCACTCACCTGAGGACATGTTGACTGCCTCCTAAGCGCACATATGTGACAATGTATAATTTTTCCACAGTCCCTTTCCTCACTTGATTTCACTTGATAATTGACCCTCAGATGTGATCTAAGTTGCAGCCTACCACTAGTGGATCATGGTTTGCTATTGCTTGTATTGGCAGTGGGTCGCTAGTGGTTTGTGAAGTGGGTCATGGCAGGTTGAACCCCTTCCTGCTCTGATGTTCATGCTCCATCCACCAACAAAGATCCTCCCTTGCTTTGATGATTGCATTCAATTTGCTAGGGATGGTGAAGATACTAAAATGGGAAAAAGTGGGTTGCAACACTAAAAAGTAGAAAAATGCTGATCTGAAGAGCTACATACAGTACATAATCAGCCTGCTTACTTTAGTTCTCAGCTGAAGAATTTGCTTTCTTTGGCTCCTTTTGTGTCTTCAGGTTTGAACTTTTTGAGATATTTTTTTGATTACCTGCTTTTTGACTTTTGGCCTGTTATTGATTTCCTATTTCAAATCTAGGGTTGACTACTTCTTTGAAGGATTTATTGCATTTGTTCTGAAGTTTTTAGGTCAGAGATCTTTTGTTTTCCTATGATTGGACCCATTCTGATTAATGTACTAAATTAAATTTTAAAAATTACATGCGTATATCTCTCTATTATAATAAACAAAATTTTGGGAAGAGAGACAAGACGTGACTTTCTCAGAGAGACACTTTCACGTCCCATGAGACAAGACTTTATGCCAAGAGATTTAACCATGCCCGGGGCCAAAAATAAAAGACAAAGACTAGATGACAAAGTAAAGAATTCAAAAACGTTGGCGTGATACACGTGCAGAGCAGGTTTAGAGATAATGAAAGAACTAAAATTTGAAAGACTCAAAAAAATGATAGTAAAGATAGCATTAGCGCAAGCAAATGGAAATTATTACTCAGTGAAATAACAGAACAGCAAAAAGAGATCGAAAATATTGTTTGGATTTAAACTTTAAGTAGGAGACTTGTAGATCATCTAATTCATGTTGCCATCAGGAAAACGCAGTGTTTCTTCCCAATGAAGAGGCATATCCATGAGAATTAAAAGATTTGTTGTTTGGTGAAAGTGAAATCCACATACGCTGTAACGCTTGGGTCACAGAGTTGCACAGATACAGAGGAGATTTTAGAGACAGAAACATAATTCAAACAGACATAATTATTCAAATTCAAACAGACATAAGCCTCTTTAAGGAGTGAATCGAGCTTCATGTGTAGTCGGAGGGGACAGTTCTGTCTCTCAATGAAAAGAATAGAAAATCTTCTTCTTCATAGGGGCGTGCCTTGGGAGCTGAACCCCCAACAGGAGCAGAAGATGTCTGGGGGAGAAGAGAGACAAGGCATTGAGACAAAAGGACAGCTGCTGTACAGGCTTTTAAATGTTTGTAGCGCCGTGCGAGATGCAGATCATGTAGCACAGCAGCAGCAGCAATCCAGCAGCGTATCAAGCAAAGAGGAGGTAAAAAAAATCTGTATTTGTTTCCCATTATATCACCGTTTGAGAGGGGGTTTGGGAGGAGCGACCAAGTCTCCTTGAGGTGCGTTCAGCCCCCATCTTCACAAAGCGAGTGGCAGAGATGTGAAGTGGCTGGCGCGCAGTGTAGGCCCTTATGGCGAGCAAGGCGACCAGGGAGCAAAGCCCCCTAATGTATATATAAATATATATATATATATATATTTATATATAAATACACACAGTATAGAGTATTATATGTGCATCTGGAAACCACCTTCTGGTGGCAATAGTGAACCCTAGTGTCCACAATCCATAAAAAGTGTAACGTTACTGACAAGTTGCATCACCCTGGGGATGAGACACCAACAGAATTAGATTACCTCCTTTTGACTTTTTGGCTTAGCGCTTCGGATTTCCTATTTTGGATCTATCGTTGATTACTTTTTTTAAGGATTCATTGTATTTGTTCTGAGGTTGAGTTCTTTTGTTTTGGCATTCTGTTATGTAAATGAGCTTCGGCAACAGAAAAAAATGGTCTATCTGCCAAAGTCACATAAGAATTCACTTTATTGTCGCAACATGAATGGTCCTTTTAAAGATGGCAAGCTATTCAAAAGAGTGATGAAAGGGCAAAGAATCCACTGATATTTAATGCTGGGAGAATAGCAACAGCATTGTGATATATTGGTGTCAGAAACGGAACAAGGTAAGACCCACCATTTGATTTAGCAAGTGCTAAATCTGAGGGCCTAAACTTAAAACTGACTTTCTGGGTTCTTCTAAAGAGTTGCTGGGAAGTGTTGATGCTGAGTTCTGGTATCTGGAGTGTCATTTGCAGCAGCAGTACTGGGGGATGGAGACAGCTGAGCAACTTTTACCCCTGTGTTACCTCACTTCAGTATGGATGCACAGTCATAGGTGGAGCTTCAGTCTTATGGAGTTGGCAAAAAGTGTGATGCAAGGCCAGTGGTAAAACTGCACAGGCAAAGAACGATGGGTTGATTGTAAAGGTGTTATACAGTAGCAATGGAAGGAGAGTCTCAAAGCTGAGATCCGCACCTGAAATGTCATTTGTAGCATCATCTCAATGAAAAAGACAGCTAAGACACAACTACATCTACAGCTCCACACAAGGAGGTTCACCTACCCATATGTAATCGACAAATCACTTATAATGCAGCCACTCCAGAATGCGGTACTGCTTCACCTGCCATTGAAACACACAAGATCTCTGCTAATGGGTCTTTGTCACTGCTGTTTCGAAGAGCTGTTCACCATTTCAAGGAGTTGAAAGTGGTCACTGGGGAGTGCAGCTTTGAAGGGGTGCATCACCCAGAGAGTAAGTCAACAACAAAATGAGCTGCCGTTCCATCATGTAAATGAGAAGCTTCCGAGTTAGCTGCAAGGGAGCCTTTTAAAATGGCAAGCCTGACAAAGCCCCATATA
The DNA here is from genome assembly GCF_016835505.1 of Polypterus senegalus. Classification (NCBI taxonomy): domain Eukaryota; kingdom Metazoa; phylum Chordata; class Cladistia; order Polypteriformes; family Polypteridae; genus Polypterus; species Polypterus senegalus. Next base: position 6,773,652 of record NC_053167.1, read on the forward strand.
AATTCCATCTAATGTGGCAATAGGTTATGGTCCTTTTAAGAATAGAAAGCTACTCAGAAGAGTGATGTAAATAGGTAAAAATTCCATTAGCACTTGGCAACAGAGTAGTGCTACAATACAGGTAACTTTTGTCGTGGCAAAAAATTGTCACCAAAGGGCTTTTACCTGAAATGAAGGCTTTTAGGAACTCAGAGGATAGGCAAACAGAGTTTATAGCTTTATTGCAATAAAACAATAACCCGGACTCAACCCAATTCGGCCAAATCAGATTGAGCCCCGAACAGTTCAGAAATCAAAGTTTATATATTAACTAGCAAAATACCCGCGCTTCGCAGCGGCAAAGTACTGCCTTAAAATTTTTATTAAGAAGAAAATTAAACCTTTTTAAACTGAGGGAAAAAATACCAATAATTATTTGTTAAGGATCTTTTTGTATACCACATTGTGAGTTCGGCCCTCCAGTTGTAATATGACCAAGCTGTGCGCTGAGCTTACTCTTGAGCATGTAACTTACAGTTGGCCATGTGAACAGTAATCTTGTTTCAAATCTCACAGCTTGGATTGCTGCTGTCATAATCGGTTTGAGTTTCATGGTTTGTTTCAATTACGACAGTATTTGCAGGACTTGTGTTGAAGTGACATTCGACATCTGTCAAGCGTTATAAGTATACAGCCAGTTTCATCGATAACTTCACATCCAGCTTTTGAGAGTTTAAACATTCATAAACATCAAAGTGTCCACTACTGAAATCGTCACCTGTGAATCTAAGATGTTTAAGAGGCATTGGCGGTTGTCAAAAGGTGTAAAATATTTGGCCATTTCGGTACACTTGAAAGCGACAACCGAACAATTCACCGGCAGCCATCAACTCACATGCAGATGCATAGGTGAAGGGCTTAAGCATTTCACTCTTCTAGTGCTCCTGTGTAATATAATTATCTCCTGTACCATCATCAGTCCACACCTTGAACCTGTCCCAGTCATTCAATACATAAGACACAATGTTCCTCAAGAGTGAGCCTGATATGGCCGTGCAATATGTAACAAAGAAAATGGAAAAGGTAGGTGCCATCTCCGGGCATGGAAACCACTCGGTGAGTGACAGTTCTTTGATCGATGGTGATCACCTCGATGGACATGTTAATGGGGGTACGGTTGGAATGATAAAGGAAATGGGTACCTGAACAATGTAAAGTAAGTCTAAAATACCTACACAATAACTATAATCATAATAAATGAACAATAAAACAGCGGAGAAGCCATGGATTAAATAAAAAGGCTGTAGTTATCAGCAGGGAGACGTGAATCCCGTGGCTAAGCAAGGAAAGGAATGTAGAGACTGGAGCGACAGACGGCCTTATATAGGCAGGCAGCCAACAACATGGGAGGCGTTGGGATGGGTGACCGAACGCCGCCTCATACGGTGACCAAGCTGCAGGCTATGGACGTATATATGTACGTAAGTAGGATTCAGTTAGCGTTGGGAACCCGCGTACCAAATTTCTTGAAGATGGGCCCATAAGTAACAAAGACCGTTGAAAAGTTCAATATGGTGGCCGACAGTGGCATCATACCATCGAAATAAGTACCAAATTTCAGCCTTCTACCTACACGGGAAGTTGGAGAATTAGTGACGTTGGAAAGTTCAATATGGCGGCTGACAGTAGCGTCATACCACCGAAATAAGTACGTACATTGGTTTCGGTTAGCGCGGGGAGGCCGCCTACCAAATTTCGTGAAGATGGTGCCATGAATAAGAAAGTTCAACATGGCAAACGTTGTTGACCGTTATGACCGTTACGCGTAGAATTTCAAAATGACACCTGCTTAACTTTTGTAAGTAAGCTGTAAGGAATGAGCCTGCCAAATTTCAGCCTTCTATTTGCACGGGAAGTTGGAGAGTTAGTGACGTTGGAAAGTTCAATATGGTGGCCGACAGTGAGGCGACTCCTGTGCGCTGTTTTGTTAGTCTTCATCACTGAGAAGAGCTTCTCACACAGATATGTGCTACCAAACATGCACAAGGTTCGAGCCGCATGTAGACGGAGCTGGAGCATTTCTGCGGGAATGGAGTGAATAAACTGTGCGGGCCGTGCAGTATCGTACTTTGCCTTCAGTGTGCCATTACACTGCAGCTCAATCACCTCCATCTGAATCTGCACAGGTGCAGTTTCCACATCGACGGCAAATGGGTTGCCAAACAACTGAAAATTCTTTTTTTGTTCTTAAAAGTCACCAAAGCGCCGTGCGAACTCGGTGGGCAGTGCGCTCAGTTTATCAGCGACGTGCGTATTTGGGAACACCGCTGTGCCGACTCTGTTCAACATTACTTGGCAACAGGGAAAGTGGGGCAAGTTGCACTGGTGCATTTGTGTCTCCCATTAAAACAGCTTCACTTGAAATCACTTTGTGATTTTGCACGGGTAAAAATGTCTGCTGAAGTGTCAGATTCTTCTTTAACTCTTCTGCTTTCTGTATCTTGTGCATTGCATTCAGGTCTTTCAGGTTATCTTGATGTTTTGTCTCATAGTGCCGTCTTAGATTAAATTCTGTAATTACAGCCACATTAGCTCCACAAATGAGACACACGGGTTTACCGGCAATGTCAGTAAACATATACTCAGCCTCCCATCGGTTTTTAAAGGCTCTATGTTCAGAATCACCTTTTCTCTTTGGCATCGTGTGAGCTAGCTTCGAAATAACTTGCAGCATCATAAGCTAGACTTGATTAACACGGTAAGTGTTCGGCAAGGCAGCTGAAGCGCTACATTATGGGATCTGTAGTTTATTGTGTTACTAGCGCTTTATATCCCCGGGCCATTAATAACAATAATACAGTATATAAAATGATCTTGCGGGCCGGATATAATTACACGCCGGGCTGGATGTGGCCCGTGGGCCTTGAGTTTGACACATATGGACTAAACAGAACTTGAAAAGAAATATTTGTTCGAATGTGGTCGCGCAATTCAGATCGAGTTGACACGCACTACAGTACATCGAGCCCGCACGCTATTGTGGTTTTGACTGTGTGCCTCAATAAGTTACCCTCCCCCTCGCTCTTACTTTTTTTACCGTTCATCTAATGAATACACTGAGTATGGCTTTACCAAAACAATCATTGATCACGAGTAAAGTATCCATTATTCATAAAGCTTCAATTGGTGATCTGTCTTTCTGCGTTAACCGCATATTTTTTCATACGTCTCAAACCAAGGGGATACGAGGCTAAAATGAATCGAGAAGCGCGCGTACATACTTAGTGCATCCCCTCTCAGGAATCGAACCTCGGACGTCAGCGCTAGGGCGAAGCCTCTACTATTATTGCGCCACGGCGTGTGATTTGTCTATTTGAGCGTAGCAGTGTAATTCGGTTTTTGTTCAGCACTCTTTGGAACTGTTGCCTTTTGTCTGTGCACTGCGTCAGTTCACGTGAGTCGCTGAATATGGTTTTATATGTCACTCGCTCGCTTCTAATTGTTTCGCTGCCTTCTTAATTATATAATGCATGCTTTCTTCAGCGCTTTTTGTAGCTCTTCCTGGTTTTCTACGTAATGCGTGATTACGTGAGAGGCGTGATAATGTCACACGAAACTACGCCCCCCCACGGCTTTCGAGCTCAACTCCATTACAGTAAATGGAGAAAAATAGCTTCTAGTTATGACCATTATGCGTAGAATTTCGAAATGAAACCTGCCCAACTTTTGTTTTGAAGCTGTAAGGAATGAGCCTGCCAAATTTCAGCCTTCTACCTACACGGGAAGTTGGAGAATTAGTGATGAGTCAGTGAGTCAGTGAGTCAGTGAGTCAGTCAGTCAGTGAGGGCTTTGCCTTTTATTAGTATAGATTGACTTGACATATCTTATTTGCATGACATTCTAATTTATGCTAAATCTAATGTTTCAGAAGCTATTAATTATTTCTATGCTAATATAGATTTTTATTTTCCATACTTTCCATGGTTTTGTTATTTTGGGCCAGAGGGTTATGGTTCCCCTCTACCATTTAGTGATGTTGTAGGCCTCAGAAATACAGTATTTGAGAGTGTATGCCCAAGGCTTTTTCTTTTTCTTTTTTTTTGTGTTTTGAAGTTTGCAGGCATGAGATCAAAACAATATGGGTCTCTAAGTTGACTGTGCAAGTAGAATGAGGAGTTTGTAAAATGTATTGGTAGAACGATGATGCAGGTCTCACAAAGTACGGGCATACAAACCGAAAACATAACTGGGACTCTCTGTTCATTTCAATGATTATATAAGTAGGTGCTCATCTTGCCCACTTACACTATTTGTGCCAGTGTCAATTAGCAGGCTCTCCAATTCTGACTCTAAGCTTACAACAAGATGTAAACAGGAGTCCAAGATGCGGCGGCTGTTTTTAGAAACATTCTGAATTCTTTGTTTTCAAAAACTTAAACAAATCAAAAGTGCTTCATTTCTTAGTCCTATGCTTATTCTTTCTATCTGTTTCAGCCAGTTTACAAACTGACAGGTGTAATCTCTGTAATGTATGCACTTTTACAGCCTCCATGACACTATTTAGTTGAATAACAGTTTTATGACGGTGTCCTTGTTTTACCTTACGCTCCTGCTGCATCCACAACATTTACATTAATGCATGAATTTGCCTAGCATAACCTCCAAGTTTATGTAACACAATTATGTAACATGATCATTAATGTTTCTATCTGAAACTATGTACTTTTAACATAATAAGTAAATGTTTCAATCAGTCTGTCTATCCATCTATTGTCATAGAAGCTCTGGGTGTATAAGGCCGTAACCAACCCTTGAATGAACGCCATATTTAAGCTAAACACTGTATACAGTTCTGGTGTGAGCAGAGCACACATATTCTAAAAAAACATTGGGAAATATTGGACAAGTGCAGGGCTCAGCAAAGCCAAGGGGATCAGAAAAGTGAAATTCGGGGGGCTGCCTGGCCCTTTAAATGGAAGGTGGGCTTTGCTATTTTACAGGCAGTTTGTTCCCCTAACTGGTATTTATCTACTGTTTTATTGTTGTTTTTGTCGATATAGAATAATAACTGGTCATATTTTTCCTAATTTATTTTAGTTTTGTTCATTATTCCTTAATGATGTGGTCTTTTTAAGTGTTTGGTCATTCCACACACTTTGTGAGTAGAATCCCAGAAGGTCGGGCCATCTTGGCATCACTGTTGCTGGGTTCTCCCTCTGGCTTTCTAATTAGGCCAGAGAAAGGATCCAGTAGCAGGCTTTTGGGTTTGTTGTCTCATTTACCATGAGTATTGCTGTTTCTTGATTTATTTTTGATTTTTTTGAGTTTCTGCTCTGTTTTTGATTTTTAATTGATGGAGTCATGAACTTAATAATAAGTCCCAAAAAAGACTGAAAAATAACCACTAGAGGGTCATCACTGTTTTGCAGTGTAAAAACCAGGTTGGCTTCTGGCTAAATAAAGATGTTCATTTTTCTAAGGAGATAAACTTGCTGAATGTTTTCTAACAAAAAGGAGAATGAAGCGGATAGATGGAGGAAAGTGATCAGGGAATGACGTCATAAAACCTGCACCAAAATCTTTGTCAATGTCAATGTCAAAATTATTTATATAGCACATTTAAAACAACATAGGAATGCTGTGGCCAAAGTGCTTTACAATAATAGAATAAAAGAAAACAAACAAATAACATAAACAGAAATAAAGTATATGATCATAAATAAAATAAATAATAAATAGAAGTAATGTTATATAATCACAATGAGGAAACCATCAGTATTACTGAAGGTCACGGAATGCAAGTGAATAGAAATGAGTCTTTAATCTCGTTTTGAACAGTTCAATTGCAGACGACTCCTTTATGAAATGAGATAAAGAATTCCACAGGCGAGGAGCAGCAGCTGTAAAAGCCCTGTCTGTCCCCCTTAGTTTTACACTTAGTACGAGGGACAACAAGACACAACTGACTAGAAGATCTAAGCACTCTGGATGGCTGGTGTAAAACACACAATTCGGAAAAACAAATGCGCCATTTTGTGAAAGCCAAAATGCTAAACTAATCGTCTTCAAGAAATTGAGAGGCAAAACTCGAAACCAGGTAATGCTACGTAAATCACATGTGAGGTTAGCTCTATCAACAATCTTGAGACACCAGCATGTGCACAGCAATGATTTTCATAATGCTATGATGATAACTTCACTTTACTGAAATAGATTTTACAAGCAGGAGTCAAGCTAAAGTTAGGATATGGTATTTATTAGAAAAAGGAACAAACCTTAGCAAAACTGCTCATGTCATTTCACAATGTCGTCTCCACTTTTCCCAATGCACTTGCGCCACCTGCCTGGAATTCAGCAGAATAAAAGGTTTTGTCTTGTCCTCGCAATCCACTCATGCACCGCTTTCTTCACATTAAAAAAAATCAATACAAACTTACATAACATACGAGGTGTGATCAAAAAATATGATAAATGTTTTAAAAATGATTTACAACTACTAGTCACACTCAAAATACACTACACTTTTATTTCGAGAGTGTCTGTAGTTGGACTGTCATGGCTGCCAGGATGTCCTCAATGGATTGAAATTCTTTGCCTTTCATGGTCATTTTCAATTTAGGAAACAGTCAGAAGTCGCACGGTTCCAGATCCAGCAAATAAGGTGAAGGCAGACACAATGTAATGTTTTTATTCAAAAGAAATTTTCGTACTAGAAGGGATGTGTGACAAGTAGTGTTGTCATAATGAAGAATAAAACTGTTTCAACATTTTCCTCGGTTATTGATGTTGAAGGACGTCCTGATCTTTTCCCGTCTTCAACCAAGTCAAATCCATTATGAAAGCGATCAAACCACTTGTAAACAGCCTTAATTGTCGGTGCAGTGTCACCATAACCCAATTTTAACATCTGATGGGTTTCCTGAGCTTTTTGCAATTTGAAACTAAATTTCATTTTAAGGAGTTGCTCGATATCCGTTATTAACAACAAACTTGAAAAACACACTGGAACTCAACAGTGGCTCACAAACGACTGACAGCATCATCAAGCTGAAACTTATCACAAACTCAGCTCCAGGATGGAACTGTCAGAACCTGCATTGAATTGTTTTGCTTTGCTCTTGGATGGTGCTCTGCATCAACATTCACCGTACTTTTGGATCACACCCCATAGATATATAACATTTAGAAGAGCAGAGTCCTTCTATATATAATATATTTTAATTCTCCAAACATGACTCTGATAATAAGGACAGATGACAGGGATGACAGAAAACACAAAAAACTCCAGGTTTGAGTAGTTGGAGAAAAACCAACATCTGCAGGGGGTTCCAAGGCCAAAAGACCACTCAGTCCTCACTGAACATTCTAACTAACATAAATGTCCTTAAGTCGTTCCTAATTGTTTCCATGTTTGGTCCCAGAGGGTTCAATGCAGTGGGTCTTGAGAATAGCTGGAGAACCCACCTTCATTCCAGAATCACAAGTGGCTGCATGGTATCTCAATCAGGTGGTGGTGGCTCAAAACACCATTACAGAGAAACCGAAAAAGAAAACAGAGAAATGTAGAGATGCATAAAGATCGCAAATCCATAAAGAATATGATACTTCTATGCATGTACAGCAAAAAATTTAGCTATGGAAAAGGCAAATTAAATAAGTGGGCTTTTAGGAGTTTATAAAAACTAGGGGGCTTTGCCCGCCTGCTCTACACGCCAGCAATTTCACGTCTCTGTCTCTCTGTCACTCGCATATGTGGATTTCACTTTCACCAATCAACAAAACCTTTAATTCTCACAGATACGCCTCTTCATTGGGAAGAAACACTACTTTTCCCTGATAGCAATGATTAGACAATCTACAAGTCTCCGACTTAAAGTTTAAAGCCAAACAATATCTACACACTTCTGTCATATCACCTATGTTCATATATTCGATCTCTTTTCGCTTTTACCTTTTTATCAATATCGCATTGAATTTTGATTCCATGTTTGGAATTAAATCTTAATAATGCAACGTATAACTGCCCTGTGAGTGAATATCATTTCTTTCTCTCTACAAGAAACATGCCTGACAATAGCATTCACACAAATGAGAAATGATTGAACCGTGTGCATGGTTATGTGGGCAGGACTTTTCCAAAACTCTTTGCATAAGCTCTTGTCTTGTGTGGCTTGAAATTTTCTATTGCAGGATTTCACTTTCACCAAACAACAAATCTTTTAATTCTCACGCATACGCCTCTTCATTGGGAAAGAACACTACTTTTTTTTCCCTGATGGCAACATGAATTAGATGATCTACAAGTCTCCGACTTAAAGTTTAAACCTGAACAATATTTTCGATCTCTTTTTGCTGTTCCGTTATTTCCACGAGTAATAATTTCTGCTTGTTTGCACTAATGTGATCTTTACTATCCTTTTTTGAGACTTTCAAATTTTCGTACTTCCATTATCTCTAATCTGCTCTGCATGTGTACCACGCCAATGTTTCTGAATTCTTTACAACATTCTACTTTGTCATCTACTCTTTGTCTTTTATTTACGGCCCCGTTGGTGGTTAAATCTCTTGGCACGAAGACTTGTCTCGCGGGACGTGAAAGTGTCTCTCTGAGAAAATCACGTCTCATATCCTTTCAAGATTTTTTTTATAGAGAGAGGTTGCACAGTGTCAGCCTGCAGTGTCTCCATTGGTAAAGTATTCCAGATTTTGGTGTATAACAGGCATTACAAAATATAGGAAGGAGTAAGACTATTTAAGGCACGGGTGGGCAAAGTCAGTCCTAGAGGGCCGCAGGTTTTTGGTCCAACCCAGTTACTTAATTGAAAAACAATTTTTGTCAATAATTTAATTTCATGACTTGTTAGTGTTTTAACTCTGCTATGTCAGGCCATTCTCATATCCTAGATTTTCTTTCCTTTCTAAGGATATCATCCATATGATATGAAGTCTAAAAAAGACGAGTTATTCTCAGTGCTTCACTTTTTTCTCTTCACTTTCCTTCCAAGTATTTAATTAAACCCAATAGGGCATGATAAACACACACTGGTGTAAATGGTAACAAGCTAAATGGAGATCTGCTGGTTTCTTTTATCATTTGTATCTTATTGCTACAACCCCAGTTCCAATGAAGTTGAGACGTTGTGTTAAGCGTAAAAAAAACAGAATACAATGATTTGCAAATCATTTTCAACCTATATTCAGTTAAATACACTACAAAGACAAGATATCGAATGTTCAAACTGATAAATTTTATTGTTGTTTTGTAAATCTTCACTCATTTTGAATTTGATGCCTGCAACACGTTCCAAAAAAGCTGGAACAGGGGCAGCAAAAGATTGGGAAAGTTGAGGAACGTTCAAAAAACGCCTGTTTTGAACATTCCACAGGTGAACAGGTTAATTGGAAACAGGTGTTTGTAATGATTCGGTATAAAAGGAGCATCCCCAAAAGACTCTGTCGTTCACAAACAAGGAAGTGAGGTTCACCACTTTGTGAACAACTGCATGGGCAAATAGTCCAGCAGTTTAAGAACAACGTTTCTCAACGTACAATTGCAAGGAATCTAGGGATTTCATCATCTACTGTCCATAATATCATCAAAAGATTCAGAGAATCTGGAGAAATCTCTGCACGTAAGCGGCAAGGCCGAATACCAACACTAGATGTCCGTGACCTTCGATCCCTCGGGCGGCACTGCATTAAAAACCAATATCATTCTGTAAAGGATATTACCACGTGGGCTCAGGAATACTTCAGAAAACCATTGTCAGTTAACACAGTTCATCGCTACATCTAAAAGTGCAAGTTAAAACTTTACCATGCAAAGCGAAAGTCGTATATCAACAACACCCAGAAACGCCGCCGGCTTCTCTGGGCCCGAGCTCTTCTGAGATGGACTGATGCAAAATGGAAAAGTGTGCTGTGGTCTGATGAGTCCACATTTCAAATTGTTTTTGGAAATCATGGACGTTGTGTCCTCCTGGCCAAAGAGGAAAAGGACCATCCAGATTGTTATCAGCGCAAAGTTCAAAAGCCAGCATCTGTGATGATGTGGGGATGTGTTAGTGCCCATGGCATGGGTAACTTGCACATCGGTGAAGGCACCATTAATGCTGAAAGGTACATACAGGTTTTGGAGCAACATATGCTGCCATCCAAGCAACGTCTTTTTCAGGGATGTCCCTGCTTATTTCAGCAGGACAATGCAAAGCCACATTCTGCATGTGTTACAACAGCATGGCTTCGCAGTAAAAGAGTGCGGGTACTAGACTGGCCTGCCTGCAGATCAGACATGTCTCCCATTGAAAATGTGTGGCGCATTATGAAGCGCAAAATATGACAACGGAGACCCCGGACTGTTGAGCAACTGAAGTTGTACATCAAGCAAGAATGGGAAAGAATTCCACCTACACAGCTTCAACAATTAGTGTCCTCAGTTCCCAAACGCTTATTGAGTGTTGTTAAAAGGAAAGGTGATATAACGCAGTGGTAAACATGCCCCTGTCCCAGATTTTTTTGGAACGTGTTGCAGACATCAAATTCAAAATGAGTGAAGATTTGCAAAACAACAATAAAGTTTATCAGTTTGAACATTCGATATCTTGTCTTTGTAGTGTATTCAATTGAATATAGGTTGAAAAGGATTTGCAAATCATTGTATTCTGTTTTTATTTACGTTTTACACAACATCCCAACTTCATTGGAATTGGGGTTGTAATAAGGAGCAACTAAAAACCAAGACTACAGCTGTTTAAGGCTAAAATAAGCAATAAGGGTTCAAAATCTTAATGAGCGAGTCAACTAAAGTGAAGCAGAAGTGTTACTTGAGCAATAAGTGCTTCTTATTAAGCAATTGGGCTGGAACAAAAACTTGCAGCCATTGTGGCCCTCCAGGACTGAATCTGCCCATCCCTGATTTAAGGCTTTATGTACAATTAGTAGCAATTTAAAGTCAATTCTAAACTTTTCTTTTTCTGCACTAATTGCAGCCTATTGATGTCTGTCTTAGGTAGTCCTCTTAGGAGTGCATTACAGTAATCTAGTCGACTAAAAACATGTGTGAATTTATTTCTCAGCATCTTGCATTGTTATAACAGGTCTAAGTTTTGTGAAAAAATGTTGTCCTAGTAAACTGGTCAAAGTGTGATTTAAATTTTACACCTAAAATCTTTACCTCCTTCATGAAATTTAATCGTAAGGGATCAAGTTTATTTCTAATAACTTCATTTTTTTCCTTTTTTGCTGATGACTAACATTTCAGTTTTCTTGTTATTTACCCATGGTACCTCACCTTGTTTTTTGAGATAATCTTACCTAATGGAGGCATGTAGGCTAAACAAAAGCAGTGGGCCCAATATAGATCCTTGTGGTACACTGTATACAATATATCTACAGTCACCACAACTAACAAAGAATTTTCTATCTGTTAAATAAGACTGAAAACAGCTTAAGACACAACCAGATGAACCCAACCAGTGTCTAAAGTGACTTATAAGGAGCCTGTGGTCTATGGTGTCAAATGGTGCACTCAAGTCCAAGAGAATAAAGTCTGTGTCCACATTTATTTCTTTAATCAGTGCAGTTTCTGTATTATGATTTGTTCTAAGACTTGACAGAAACTTATTAAGAATAGAATGTTCAAGCAATAATTTAACTGTTGAAAACTATATTTTCTAGAATTTAACTCAAGAAAGGTACATCAGAATTATGTCAAAGATAAAGAATTTGAGCAGTTGTTTAAAATACTGCAGTTTTTAGATAATCCAGAAAGAACTGTGTATCTAATGGTGAGTTAAATACGTCTAGTACACTATCAATAAGCACATTGGAGACATCTTTGAAAAGGCCAGTTAAGGGACTGGGTCAAGGACCCAAGTGGAAGGTTTAAATTGAGAACTTATTCTACAGAGGTCAGGTAGACCAAATTGAGGGAAGCAGTTTAACTCACTGAAAGGAGTATGCCGGGGTTCAACAGAATTAACTTTGGATGGATGTATTATATTACATTGAATAAAATTAGTTTTTTGTTTAGAAAATTCTTCAAAAGCTCTAACAAGTTCAAGAGTTGCTTGGCTTGGGACATTGTCATGATGCACAATGCACTTCACATCTTCATGCCCCTTCTTAAGCCACTCACAGACACTTGGCCTTTTCATACTGTAGTATCCACACCATACGCCACTTCCAGCAGCTCCAGCGTTTCAGTAGCTTTTTGTAGCACGAGCGATGCTACACAGCTCTTCCAGGAATTCAATTGTCATACCTTGTCCATATTAAATATTCATACAGGGGGGACACACCAAAAATTAGCAATACAAGTTGATCATTACAGCCACATCTCACACACCTCTGGATCCCCATGCTTTGGAACATGTTCACAAACATCCAGAAAATGTCAGGGTCCATGGAAAAAAAATGACATTGCAGGAAGACACAAAAATGATTTAACACTACCATCAAAATGATGCTTAAACTAAATTTAAGTGTCAGAAATTGGTTCTTCATAGTACAAAAAACAGAAGTCATCTCACCTGCATTGCTAAGAGTAATCAGGAAGTCAAGAAAAATGAATAAAGTGTTCATATCATAGCAGCTTGTCAGGTTTGATCCCATTGAATGCGACATTTTGGTAAGGACAAGATGTAGCCAAGGACAAACAGGCAGAACCGCCTGAGATTATCCATTTTCAAAGGCAAGGACATAAGATTCCAAAGGCAAGAACAGCTGCTAACAACCCACACTCCATCTTGCATCAGGCTTCAGTCTGGGAAATACATGTCGACTTGAAGAAGAAATGTATTTTTCTAGAGAAGGAGGCAGTAACCATGTCTCACTCCAAACCAGACATGGTTCTTCTATCCAGGAGCACAAAAACTGTTGTGGTGGCTGAACTAACACTTTCCTGGGAGGATAGGCTAGCCATCTCCCATCAGTTCAAGAAGGCCAAGTACCGGGATTTGATCGATGAAGCTTTACTCAAAGGATGGCATACCATCTTATTCCCCATTGAAGTTGGCTGCTGTGGCGACATCAGTGCCCCATTTCTTATAGAAGACAGGTTTGGAACCCAAAATCCTGAAGAAAGTCACAGGAGAGATAGCCATGACAGCTGAGACCGACTCAAAATAGTTGTTGCTAAGAAGAGCTTGCAGCTGGAACTGATTTGCAAGTGAGGACTAACTTTGTCATTGTTGCCCCACTCAGGTTAAAGGGTGAAATGCTTGTGACCCTGAGGTACCCGCTGAAGATGCACAAGGGTTTCCAATAATGCGTATGCTCTGAATTGCCACCAGGGAATACCATCAAGAAGACAAACGATTTCAAGAACCTCAAGTAGTTGCTGCAGTTTCTGCTGGTAGCTTAGCATTTTCGATGTTAACTTCACCTGTAGAAACACCAAAAAGTGTTGTGAACTTCTACCAGGTAAATTTCAACACTGCTAACACACCAACCAGTGTCATCAAAGTATCAAAAGGTATAAAATGTTCTGAGAGCAGAAGTCCCCTCTCCCTTCATGGCGGACCTTTTGCATTCATTCTACAGGCACATTCATTATCTGTTTCGGCAGCAGTGGACTGATTTGATGGAATCAACTATGAGCCTCTAGTTAGATTTCAATTTAAGATCTTAAGTGAGCCACATCTGTGGTCTTCATGCAGCAAAGATTATACAAATGAACTGAGTGGTATTAATAAAAGCACTAAATGGAGCAAAATTCAGACGGCAGAGGTCAGACAACGTCCCTGCAGCTCATCCATTGCAAGATAATGAGAAAGCCAACGGTGAAACGTGGGTCTGCTGGCACGTGCCCACGCCCAAGGCCAGAGCACTGCCTGGAATCTCTATGTTAAATTGGCCAGGCTGCTCAGGTTAAGTAGCCCTTTGTCATTGTCGACAGACACGATTTCTTGTAATTGGGCCTTTGCAGCAGGTACTTAACCTTGAGGGCACAGCCCGATTATCTTTGCTTTGTTTTACTTTATCACTTCTCTGGTGAATTGAAAATGTGGGGCTTATCGCACAAGTCTTGGGATTAGCAAGTGCCTCATTAGGCAGGGGCAGAATTTCAATCAGGACATTCATATTTGTGCTTAGGTGGGCCACTGTTCATGTAGGATACCAGCTGTAGGAGTTGGAGCTGACAGGAGTTAATAGTGGCAGAGCAGAACCTCCGAGTCAGGCATCAAAGCTACCTTCTTCTGTTAGAGGATTCTAGGAGAGGAAATCGGTGGGGTGACCCCTTAAGGAAGTTGACTCTTTTTAGGCAAGTGCACTATGCTCTGCGAAGGACTGGCGCCCTGTACAGGGTTTGTCCCTACCTTGCAACCTGTGCTACCAGGGATGGGCTCCAGCACCTCCCATTACCCTGTTCAGAAATAAGTGGACTTGAAAATGACTGACTATAGCAGTATGTTTGGACATGTTCACTGGACTTTTTTGCCTAATTTTTTGGACAAGGTGGTACCATTTTAGCCATCTTTTTGCAGATTGATGCATATTGGGGATTTCTCTGCCATCTGCTTACTGTATTCTCAGGTGGAACAAAAGTATTAATTATTGGTGACATAAGTTAGTAAACTTTGACTTTGTGGTAGGAGGCCTCTGAGTTTCAGAAGAATGCGGCTTTGGTATCTTTATGATCTTTTATCATTTAATGATCTTTATGATAATTGCTGATTAGCTTGGCTTCTGTTGGGCTTACTCTTTGGAGACACATTACCTAAATATTTTAATTTCTAGTTAACTCATTAAGACCCGTAAAGTAACAAAAATTGGGCAGTTGGGAACCATATATTACAAAAGCTAAACAAACCTGAAGGTACAGAGCATAAAGATATGATGAGGAGCTAGCAGAAGTATCGGCTTCCTGTGTCCAGTCTGTCAGTCCTTTGTACTGTCAAGCATAGACTAGTGGAGATACCAACAGATCCAGAACGTCTGTCTTCATAGAGAAATGATTGCATTAATTAGAAAATGAATCACTCCGGCCTACACTGGCATGCCTTTCTGCTAAGTTATATTCATGATTAGCCTGCCGCGGTGACGGGGCAGTCCCTCTTAGATTGCCTTTTTATGGTCTTGCATTACTTACTGTGCTGCCAACACTGAAGCAAGCCATAAATTTGTACTGAGGGAATTGTTGCACTTCAAAGAACGATAATCTATCGAATCTTAAGGCCCTGACAGTCGATCAGATATGTGCGGACTAATAGCAGCCACTCATCATGTAAAGGCAGGTGCTCTTTGTATGGATTTCATAGCTCTTTATCATGCAAGTGGTAGAAATGCTTCTTTTTCATGAAGCTCTGTGGTTGAGCAGGAAAGTGTTTCTGTTTATAAAGGGTGATCTTGGGATTGGGAACAGACTGCTGGTGCAGGAAATGGATTCTTTTTCTTAATTGCCAACAGTTTCGAGCATATGTCATATTTAAGCTTTAATATGGTCCCTGACTTGAGAACATCTGAAACAGAAGGGAAAACTTCTGTCCCCTCACAGCCACCACAATGACCACAAAAAATGAACTTGAAGAATTTAGAAGGAAACACAGATCAGGGTCAGTCTGAAAGCACAGTGGTTAGTGTGATTGCCTGACAAATCCAGCATCCTTCACTTAAATCCCTTTGTCTGGTAGTTTTTAGTGTAGCATTTGTACCTTCTCCCTTTGTGTGTATTGATTTTTCTTTTGCAATTTGGTTTTCTCCCTAACATGCCAAAGATGTGTATGTTTGGGAAAT
This sequence comes from Polypterus senegalus, assembly GCF_016835505.1. NCBI lineage: Eukaryota > Metazoa > Chordata > Cladistia > Polypteriformes > Polypteridae > Polypterus > Polypterus senegalus. Next base: position 6,789,366 of record NC_053167.1, read on the forward strand.
TGAGTGGGCCCTGCAATGGACTGGCACCTTGTTTCTGACTTGTGCCCAGTGCTGCCAGGATAGTCTGCACTGGTCCGTTGACTCCAAATTGGAGCAGACACTTTGAAGAATGTGTTGTTATTATGAAGGCCATCATGTGTGAGGGATGGATTGGCGTCCCGGCTGGGATGGACTCTGCTCTCTTTCCTTGCCTGGAGGCCTTGATATAGAAAAGTCAGCGAGGGTGCTGTGATACTCCCCTTTTGCAGCAGCAGCAGCTACACCAAAACTGGCTTCCCAGCACCTGCAGAAATAAAGGACAGTAGGTGACTACCTGCTATGGGCAGAGAATTCCTCCATACTCTAGGTAGCAGCACATCCTGTTTGGTGAGCTGCAGTGCAGAATGGGAGTTGTAGTCCAATGGGGCTGCCCTGTTGGGTTCTGTGGGTGCCGCAAGGGGGAACTGTCAGATATTGATGAAAGAAAGACCATTGTGGTCCTGTCTGACATGGAAGTGTGTCCCGGGAGCAATATACTGGGCACTCGAAGTACTTTCGGGTCAGGATTTAAAAGGGAGCCCGCCACTTAACCAGGAGAGTAGGAGCCAAAACAGAGGTTAGGCAACACTTAACTGGGAGGAGTGAAGGAGAACACAATGCAACACAACGCATATGAGAATGTTCTGTTTTTGTTGGGCAAATGGAAAAAGAAGCCTATAAAATGTACACTGTTTGTGCAAATAAAAAGCCTTTTATTGACCCAGGACTGGTAGTTGCGTCTAGGATTTGGGGCTCAGTGACAATCCCTAGTGGCCACACATGTTAATATCAAACTAGTGAATTCAAAAAGGCTTATTTGTGTGGAGAATCTAAGAACAATAAACACTGTGATTGGCTTTTGGTTGGGTCAGTTACTGTTCTGCAGCTGACGCAAAAGTGACTGTTTTTGTGTTTCCTGACCAGAAGGATTCTGTTTTAAAACCCCACAGGAACCACAGAAGGACCACTTAAATAACTAGTGATGAGAGAAACAAGCAAGATTTGACTTGCATACATTTTCGTGAAATAATTGCAAAACACAAAACCCACTAAAGAGTTTTTTGGGTGGAAAATAAGAAATACTCCCTAAAGCCTTGTCACAATATGTTTACCTGTATTCTTTTCTGCAGCTGCATAACACATAATTATACCACACTTGTAAAATCCATTCTGTTTATTCTACTTACGTATACGCATTTCCTTTTAATTTAACTTAGTGTATAACTCTGCGTTGGGCTGGCACCCTGCCCAGGGTTTGTTTCCTGCCTTGCGCCCTGTGTTGGCTGGGATTGGCTCCAGCAGACCCCCTTGACCCTGTAGGTAGGATATAGCGGGTTGGATAATGGATGAATGGATGGATAGTGTATAACTGATATTATAATCTTTGGTTAGAATGACCGCTCAGTCTATTAATTAAATTCCTGATTAGAGTATCCTATTGCCAAGTAAATTATTGTGATATTTCCCTGTACTTACCCTTTATCTAGGGGTAAGTGTACTCATCAGATTTGTTGGTCTACTGTCACACCTTAAGATTAACACACTGTGTTATATGGCCGGCAGTTCATCCTGGCCAATACCCCCAAGCAACCAGATGGAGCCCTCCCTGCAACATGGAGGTGCCCCGAATTCCAGCAGGGCATCATGGACTTTGGAGGTTTAATTCACAGCCCTGCTGGATACCGTGGGGGCCGCCAGGGGACGCTGCAGGAAGGCTTAGGGACTTGTATTTTCCATATAGCCCAGAAGTACTTCCCAGTCACAGGGACGGAAGGAATGACATACTTCCAGGTTAAAGAAAAAGAAGGAATTTTCATCTGACCTGAAAGTGCTGTGAAATCATATGGACTGAGGGATAGAAGCACTTCCTGGTCATGAACTATAATAGGACTGTGGGAGATCCCAGCAAGTGAGCTGAGTTGGGAGGAAGAGCGACGAAACGTCTGGGAGTGGAGGATTATTGTATTTGATTGTATTATTGATTGTTTATTGTGTATAGTGGAGGTGGAGGTACTTTGTGCCCATTACAGAATTATTAAATACATTTCTTGGACTTTTATCTGGTGTCTGACGTGTGGTCTGAGGGTTCAAGGGGACAAGAGTGCCCCCCCATCTTTCACAACACACATACATAGATATATGCATACACACAGACCCTAACCACAACAGTGCCCCATGAATGACACACACACACAGCTGGTTAACCTCTAGCACTTTAAACCACACAAGTGCCTTAGGAATGCATAACACAGCCTATCACTCTTCTGGCACTTCAACAGACTTACTTATTGTCAGCACAGACAACATACAATGTTTTAAATATATCTCAGACGGTAAATATTACTTTAGTCTCTAGGAATATATTCAGACATACAAAGGCTCAACATCCTTGGCTATAGGCCATTTATCAACCAAGAATGTCTTACTTTATATACTGTTCCCTACTATTGGGTGGAGCTCTCACCCTCAGCATTAAGAAACCTTGCAGCATGGAGCGTATGGCAAACTTCCGGCTGCACCAGGTGCTCAATGAAATCTACCTTATTACTTCAATCACTCTAGACATGAAGACAAAGCATAGAAAGTTAATAGCAGCATGGAATTTATTACATGAATAATAATACTAAATAGAACAAAGAATAATAGAAAATAAGATTGATAGTAAAGTCTGGCTATATATAGTCTTTAGAAAAAGCTTATGAAAAAGTAAAGATGTCAAGGATGAGTGTCGCAGGCGGCTTGTGATTTAGCACTTGAAGCTGCTCATTAAATGCTTTGCTGATAATAAGATGGAAATGGCTGCATGTTGCTGGCGCCCTCTTCTGACGTTGCTCTGTTCTCTTCTTCTGATATTGCTCTTCAGCCGAGGCATATTTATTACAAATTTTTACCAGGGGGATTCTCCAGATGTGATTGCTACATACACCTGATTGGCTGGCTGTCAATATGATGAATGAATTTCCATACAATAAAGCTTCTAATGTTTTAACTGTCTCCTTTCCCAAGCTGAAAACCAATTTAGCCATGGTGCCCTTCCCTTCTCAGGTTATAAAGTAACTGATAGCCTGAGGCATTGCCATGTCTTCCTCTTTTTGTTTAAACAGCCATTTTAAAAGTGAGGTACAATTTTGGAAGAGGATATGATTTGATGCATTCTGTATTTAAGTTCATCTAGTATTGTCTTGAGCAAAATATAATGAAAATATAGACAAACATCTGCAGATTGTGCACACCACAACATCAAGGGTATTTGATACTGTATAGATAACAAACCTTGAAAAGATAAGGTGCTTTGGATTAAAGTTTCTGGGGCAGGCCATCCAACACCAGAGTGGCAAGCCAATTATCTGGCTATCTAAGAACCCTGTGTAGGCAATTTGGCAGAGAGAAAGAGAGAGAGAGAGAGCGAGAGAGAAAGACCATCCAAATGAACATTGAAGATGCCATCCTTGCATTAGTCTGACATCAGAATCAAGATAAGTTGCCTGAAATACCTGCCTTCTCCCTTCTCTCTCTCTTTCCGGAAACAAATGTTTCCTTTGGTGCTGCTTTTCACCTTCTACATCCTCTATGGAAAGTATTCACTTTTCAGCTTTGAAACAAGGGTCTATTCTTATTACCACTTTATATCTAGATGTTGCTATTCATTTATAATTTCTGTCATCTATTTCATGTATATTTTCTGTTGGTATTATTCTGTTCTAATGGAAGGAGATTCATGGACGTTACGGAAGTGTTGGGTGCCTGGAGGATCACCCCTTTTGATCCTAATAAAAATAATGTCAAATAAAAGAGCACTTGATAGAACAAAAGGCAGTTAAACAAAAACAAAATGCAGTCTTGATGAATTTCTCCATTTCACTAGTGTTAGCAGCTTGAATGAGCAGGTCTTTCTTGGGAGCTCCATTCCGGTGGAGGTTTGGGTAAAGATTGAGATGCCTCTCTCTGGGGGCATCTGGTTGTTTATAGGGCTCTAGCCAGAAAAGGTGGAGTCATGTGTCTTCCTTGGACATTTTTTTGCCGTTGTGGATGAAAACAGAGACAACAGCGTCAGCGACAGTGCCCCCTTTTGCCTTAGGGTGGTATCACTTATTTCTGATTAATCTGTAAGGTGATCCTCTGATTTGCATATGAGACATTTGCGTTTAATTTTTTATAATTTGTCTTTACATTTTGAGTGAGTGAAGTAATAAAATTGATACAGGGCACCTGGTGTGGGGAGACTGATGCTTCTTTCCCATAGAGAGCAGCCAAAAAGAGGTTTTGCACTGTTTGGGTAAGTGGCATTAACAAAGTTGTATCAGCTTCCATGTGTCCAAGTAATGTCTGGTAGCTAAGGTGGGTCAGCCTGTAGTGTCCAAGGCAGGTGTCTCCAACTCCAGTCTTGGAGAGCTATTGTGGCTGCAAGTTTTTATTCTAACTCTTTTCTTAATTAGTGAACAGTTTTTGCTGCTAACTATTACCCTTTATTTTAATTGACTTTTCTTTAGACTCTGACCGCTGAATTGATTCTTTTTTCCTTAAACAGCACCTAAACATAAACTTGATGTGAAGTGAGCCAACAGATGAGCAACTAAGTTGGGGCCTCAAACTCCAACCTTCATTCAGTTTCTCAATTTGAAGCCAATTCTCGTTGCTAATTAAACCCGTTATTTAATTCCATGGTGCTCATTCTCCCATGGCAGACATTTCCAAAACTTTTGATTTTCATTTTTAAGAGCGCCATCAAAATGTTTCGTGAACTTGAGCAGATCAACATTACTGAGGCCTTCACCTTTCATTATTTTCAGTTATTATCTGATGGACACAGGTTGTTGTTTATGTGTTGGTACATTTTGTGCTTTAATACTGTTTGGTTGATAATTAAGGAAAAAAGAAATAATTAAGGGGCCTGAGTCTTAAAATGTGCAAAATTTAAAATTAAGGCAAAGAGTTAATTAGCAGCAAAATCTGGTAACTAATTAAGAAAAGGGTTAGAATGAAATCCTGCAGCCACAGTAGCTCTCTAGGGGCCTCATGTATAAAAATGTTGCGTAAACCTGTTTTCATGCTCAAATTGCGATTCATAAAACCTAAACTTGGCATAAAGCCATGCACATTTTCACGCTAGCTAAAACCCTGGTGTACGCAAGTTCTCTGCTCGGTTTTGCAAACTGACGGCACCCAGCGTCAAAGCAGTGCTTTTGTTCCAGTGTGGTTTCCCTTTCTTTTTTAGATCCACATCCCTGACACGGCTTTATAAATACACTGAAATTAACCACATATTGTTTATTAGTTTAATGCATCTGACTGTAATTAACCTGTAACAATATAATGGTCCACAGAATGGTCAAACTATTCTAAATACCATAGCTGCTTTAGCGTTGTTACTCTCACTGCACCTTCTTCTTCTTCTTTCAGCTGCTCCCGTTAGGGGTTGCTACAGTGAATCATCTTTTCCCATATCACTCTCACTGCACCACTCGGAGTATTAATATCACTGTATCTGAGTGTGGAATCACAGCTCTACAGCAGCTGACTGGAAAGAGAATTATCGGTACACAGCATCAAGCACACGCTGCCTCAGCCATGCTGCCTAATGAACTGCTCTCACATGGTAAATGCTTCAGAGCCTTTCCTGTATGGACCTCACGGTTCAGAAACAGTTTCATCCCAAGAACTATAAACGCACTCAATCAGTCCATCATGTGCTCCTTGTAGAACTGTTTGTACTTATAAGTACAATTACCTCACTGTAAACTTGCACTACAGTTATAATATTGCACAACCTGAGCCACTTTATAAAGCGCGTATTTACATATAAATACATATCATTTTTAAGATGAAATGCAGCAAAATATGTTTATTATATTATACAGATAAAACTTTAACTTCATTTAAATCAATCTATATTGTTAATAATTAAACATGTGAGGACACAGTGTCGCTGCGCTAGCAAGGAGCTGGCGCTCCGTTCACAGATTGTTCTTGCCTTGCGCTGTATTCTTGCTGGTCCTGGCGAGACACTGAAAGGATAGATGGATAGAATAATTTAACACGTACTCAGTATTTTAATTATTCAGCGAGCTGTAATATTATAAATGTAATGGATTCTGTGTCCTGTCGGAAGAAGAGAAAGCCCAGAAGCACGTAGTGATTCACACACACAGAGCACATAGAAGATCAAAGACAAAGCAAAGCATTTAACGTGCTACTTTAGCTACGATGGGATTTGAGAAACTAGTAAATTAAATGATTTTAAGATGAAGTTTATGATGTTCTACTTTAATGACAAAATAAACTACGTGATTAAAGTGGAAATTTTGAGATTAAAGTTGACATTTCGTTCTTTTTCCTCACTGTATTCCTATTTTTTTTTTCTCCGTACCCAAATAAGCTTTCATATGACACTCAGACGGTGGGCTACGACTCATCTATTCACGGCGACTTTGATATCTGACAACTTTCTTTTTATTTCTGGCACTGTGCGACTTTATGAACTTGAGCTTTCGATTTTCTCCGACACTCTATGTCACTCGATCAACTTCCTTTTGTTGTTTATATCACTGTTTAAACCAACAAATAGTAAGTTTTTCCTTTGCCTCCACTTGGTATTCGCTGAAAGTCTTCTTTTCCCCCCATGCTTTTGCCATTGCCTTTTCACAGAATGCTGAGCTTAAAGGCTATTTATATTGATTTGCAAATTCAAAGAGGTGTGATTCTGGGAGGAGTTTGGGGAGTGGCAGCAAGCACGTGCACATGCGTTACTTTTCACGCTGACTGGGATTTATGGAGTGGAAGAACGTGGAAGTTGGCGAACGCACAGATTTATGCTCCTGGATTTTTTTGTGCGTATGCACATTTCTGCTTTTGTCCTTATGCAATGTTTTAGTGTGAATTCTACGCATGGCGTTATGCATAAGGCCCCAGGACTGGAGTTGGAGACCCCTGGTCTAAGGTATATCTGGGGAATTTGCCAAAACTAGTGAGTCCTTATGTGCAGTGCTGAGGACTAATAGACGATGCAGGCATCACTTATCATTAGCACTTAAGTGGACAGGGTGTGTGTGTCTTTTTGACTAAGTGTGTCAAGCTGATGGTGTGCAAATGTAGGCCAAACCATAAAGAACCTGGCTGATCCCTCTCACCTTATTATAGCAGACTACCATAAAATTTAGTTTTGTCATACAATTTTGCTGTACATAACATTGCATGCTATCATTCTGCACTAAGCTACAAATGGTTGATATGCAGGGTTACTGTCCTCATACCATAGTAAATGTTCCATGTTTAGGTTGTCAATAGCTTTTCTCAAGAATAAGACCCAAAAAGGATAAGTGAGAGGAGCATTGCAGTATTTTCATTTCATAAAGACTACAAACAACTGAGGTTAAAAGATGACCACCCAAGAATGAATGTTATAGAATATAACCATCTTGTCATTTTGTGGTACTAGTGGTGATATATGATTATTATAAATGAAAAATGGACATCATCCCCAAGTAGACAAAGGGCTTTAAGGAGGATGGCCGTCTTTGTCTTGCAGAAGAGGACAGATGGCAGCCCTTTGTCTTGAGATTAAGATCAAGATGGACTGATGAAGAACATGATTGTCTTTATCCAGTAATATACAGGGTGGGCCATTTATATGGATACACCTTAATAAAATGGGAATGGTTGGTGATATTAACTTCCTGTTTGTGGCACATTAGTATATGCGAGGGGGGAAACTTTTCAAGATGGGTGGTGACCATGGTGGCCATTTGGAAGTTGGCCATTTTGGATCCAACTTTTGTTTTTTCAATAGGAAGAGGGTCATGTGACACGTCAGACTTATTGGGAATTTCACAAGAAAAACAATGGTGTCATGTCGCAGAAGTTAACACGTAAGGAGCGGATAGAAATTGTGTTGATGTCTGGTGAACGCAGTACCCGGGTCATTGCAGCAGATTTCAATGCAAGACACCCTACGCGACCACCCATCTCCCATGCTACAGATAGCAAACTGCTAGCTAAGTTTCGTGAAACTGGTTCAGTGTTGGATTTGCCAAAATGTGGACGCATGAAAACTGTCACTAATGAAGAAACATCAGTGGCTGTCCTAGCTTCATTCAGCAAGAGCCCACAGCGTAGCACTCGCCGCATGTCACTGGAGTGGCATTAGTCGAACATCCCTTCGGCGGATATTAGCTACTCACAAATGGCACCCTTACAAACTCCAGCTACTGCAGCATCTCAATGAGGATGACCCAGATCAGCGCACTGAATTTGCAGAATGGGCAAAACAATAATTGGAACAGGACCCTCAGTTTACGCAGAAGATTTTGTTCAGTGATGAGGCAAACTTTTATGTGAATGGTGAAGTTAACAAACAAAACCACCGCTATTGGTCTGACACTAACCCACATTGGATAGATCCCTCCAAGACTGTTGGAACAAAAAAATTGATGGTATGGTGTGGTATATGGGGTACAAAGATAAGGGGGCCATTCTTCATCAATGGAAACCTCAAGGCCACTGGATATGCGAAATTGCTACATGATGATGTGTTTCCCTCTTTATGCACTGAAGCTGGCACATTCCCTGAGTTTTTGCAGCAAGATGGTGCACCACCACATTATGGGTGTCAGGTCCGAGCATTCCTAGATGAACAGTTTCCTGGAAAATGGATTGGTCGTCGTGGGCCAGTTGAATGGCCCCCAAGGTCTCCCACTCTGACCCCCTTAGACTTTTATCTTTGGGGTCATCTGAAGGCAATTGTCTATGCTGTGAAGATACGAGATGTGCAGCACCTGAAACTACGGATACTGGAAGCCTGTGCTAGCATTTCTTCTGCGGTGTTGCTATCAGTGTGTGAAGAGTGGGAGAAGAGGGTTGCATTGACAATCCAACACAATGGGCAGCATATTGAACACATTTTATAAGTGGTCAGAGACTTGTAAATAACTCATGAAAGAATAAAGTTACGTTAAAACCAAACAAACCATTGTTTTTCTTGTGAAATTCCCAATAAGTTTGATGTGTCACATGACCCTCTTCCTATTGAAAAAACAAAAATTGGATCCAAAATGGCCGACTTCCAAATGGCCACCATGGTCACAACCCATCTTAAAAAGTTTCCCCCCTCACATATACTAATGTGCCACAAACAGGAAGTTAATATCACCAACCATTCCCATTTTATTAAGGTGTATCCATATAAATGGCCCACCCTGTATAATAATATACAATTAATACATAAATAATCAACTGATCAATCAACAATAAATAATCCACTGGATTAAATGATTGAATGATGTGTTACAGGTGATAACACTGAAGAGTATAAGTAAGCTTTTAAAAGTCCCTGAGATTTTGTATTACTCAGGACTGAGTGTTGACATTTGTCCCTTGCAATCCTTAACCAGAATAACTCACTTAACTCTTTGGGAATAGGCCAGCACCTAGTAGCCCAACTCAAAGGATGAGAAAATACAGAAAACAATGGACAAATATATGGAAAACTGAAGATATATTTAAATAGATAATCTACATAACAGCGCACTATAAATAAAATGATCAGACAATTGTGGTGAGGATGTGCTAGCAAGCCTATCATTAGATATACAGTTCCTCCACAATAATGCACTCCCACAAATCCTTTCCAACTGTGCTTTTAAAAGAAATATATATCATTAAACAGCAAACACAAAATAACCATAAATACAATAAAAATAAGCCCAAGATTCACACTAGCCAATTATTTCATAGCAGAAAAGTAAACAAGTCCATAATGATAAGAAGGCAGTCAATGTGTTTGTTGAAATGTCATCCTTTGTCAATGTACACAGATGACAAACTCGGTTTGAGTATGGTACGATTAAATTGCAACAACTTCCCATAATAGAAATTGAAAAACATGCTTATTTTCTTCCACTGTTCTTGGAAGGAAAATTTCTCTCTGCTATTGTTACTTCAACAAAACATCCCTTTGTAACTCAGCCATGAACACAACAACATATGGTGATGCTTTTCCTCCTTGAAATCGATGTAAATCTTATCCAGTCAAAATTACAAGCAGCTTCCCTTCAGAAAGACATGAACTCCCACATTTCACCACTATTTTCCACCTTTCTTCTCTTTCCCCCTTATGTCAAGTCTTTTCTGAACCCCGTGGCGCCGGATTGACATCAGCAACAAAATGTTATAGTACTTCAAGTTATACTTTGTCTGAATCATACTGGCCATCATTTGTTACTTTAAGGCGTAGCTCTGTTTCACCTGACACAACATCACTACCCAGATTAAAAAAATATTAACAAAGGAAAGAACAATGATATAAATAAAATATGTTACACAGGCGCCCTGCTCGGGGTTTGTTAACTGCCTTGTGCCCTGTGTTGGCTGGGATCGGCTCCAGCAGAACCCTGTGACCCTGTAGTTAGGATATAGTGGGTTGGATAATGGATGGATGGATGTTACACAGGTACATAACAATACAACTGAGATATTACGATTTACGAGCAGCCAAGCATCATTAGGCATCTTTGATGTGGTGTGCAGTAGAATATAATTTACAGGAAAATATAAAAAAAATAAAAGAACAATAAACAATAGAAAGTGTCTTCCCAGTGAGAATGATATGCAGAGGTTTCCGCACAATTGATCTTTAATGCCAGCAGCTAGTCAGCTTCATGTTTTCTGTTTTTTCTCCTTATTTTCTTTTTCTTGTCTAGCTGGAATAACCTGCTGGCTCATCGCCTTGGCTGATCATTGTTTGGAATGTACCAAAGGAAAAGATTTTTTGTGATGGAACTTTATGTTTCTGATCTTAAGCTTTTCTTGGCTGCAGTGTCTCTATTACTGACCATTACAACAACCATGAAAGGGAGAGATCTCCACACAAGATTTTCTTTTATAAATACCATGGATTCCATCCCGGGTATGATGTTAATGGCGTGTAGGCCCTCCATCCTGCAGGGAAAAACCTGGGGCTTGGTGGCAGAATTGGCAGCCGAGCCACCATAAAAAACCTCACACTGTTCCATTCCATCTGAGCTAGTGTGGTGCTGAGGTGTCACCCATTGCATGGCTGCACTCGGGTCCTAATCTGGGATCCTGAGTGGGTTTGTCATGTGGTGGGTGCGGCAATGCGCTGTATCAGCGTGTGCCCCTTACCTCTCATGCATTCAGAAAGAATTCCAACCCCTTCACTTTCTGCGCACTTTGTATTGTAGATTTCACTTTAAATGCATGCATTTTCCACTTTTTTCCCATGAATCTACACTCAATAACCCATAACGACACAGTAAAAGCATCTTTCAAGAAAGGTTTGCAGATTTCCTAAAAATCAAAAACTGAAATCTCTCATTCATATAGTATTCAGAGCCTTAATTCAGTACTTTGGAGAAGCTTTTTAGATAAGTCTCGACAAGCTTTACACAACTGGATCCTCTGAAGCTCCATTAGATTGGCTGTTAAGTGTCTGTAACCTGCCATCTTCAGGTCTCGCCACCTATGGAGTTTAAGTCTGGGCCACTCAAAGACTTGTCCCCAAGCCACTCTAGTGTTGTCTTCGCTGTATACGTTTGGTCATTGTTATACTGAGAGGTGAACTGTCACCTGAGTCTGAGGTTACACACACTCCAGAGGTTTTCTTCAAGGACAATTTCATATTTCCCTCAATTTTGCCACTGAGAAGCAACAACAACAACAACGTGTATTTATATAGCACATTTTCATACAAAAAGTAGCTCAAAGTGCTTTACATAATTTATTTATTTATTTATCAAGCACCTTTAAACAGCTTTCATTGACCAAAGTGCTGTACAACTAAAAAACAAAAAGGTTAGCAGGTACTACACAGCATATATATACTCAATATACATTGCACACTACTATACTAAACCAATCAATAAAATCAAAACAAAATAATAATAATAAATAAGATGAAACCAACTTCATAAAATCAAGAAGAATTAAATGCATATAAAAACAGATGTGTCTTAAGCAGGGTTTTAAAATTATTAAGATTCTGGACCGCTCTCAACTGCAAGGGGAGGCTGTTCCACAAACTGGGGGCTATTACCGAAAATGCTCTGCCTCCTCTGGTTTTAAGTTTTATTCTGGGGATATGGAGTAACTGAAGATCAGAGGATCGCAAGGTTCTAACAGAAGAATATGGAACAAGAAGCTCCGACAAGTAAACAGGTTCCAAGTCATTTAAGCTTTTAAAAACAAGCAGTAATATTTTAAACTGGATCCTGAAATGTACAGGAAGCCAGTGAAGAGAGGCCAGTATAGGTGTTATATGGTCACGCTTTTTCTTCCCTGTCAGAAGGCGGGCCGCTGCATTTTGAACGGCTTGCAGCCTCTGAATTTGTGCCTGACTGAGACCTACTGTATGTATAATGAGTTACAGTAGTCAAGGCGTGATGTAACGAAAGCATGTATTACTGTCTCAAACTGTTCATGGGGAATGTAGTGCTTGACTTTACTAAGTAGTCTAAGTTGAAAAAAGCTGGACCTTACAACTGCGCTGATCTGTTTATCCAACTTAAAAGCAGAGTCAAAAATGACCCCCAGATTTCTGGCAGACTGATGAGAAAAACATGCCAGAGATCCAATTACACTGTCATACCCACTGAGGACATTGGACTTTCCAAAAGCAATAATTTCAGTTTTGCTTTTGTTCAGACTGAGAAAGTTTATCTCCATCCATGTTTGAACATCTCGGAGACAGTTCAACAAGGTCTGAATAGCTGGGTGACTATTTGATGGAATAGATAGATAGATTTGAAGATCATCAGCAAAGCAGTGGAAGGCGATTTTATGCTTTCTAAAAATAGACCCCAATGGAAGCATGTACAATGAAAAGAGGACTGGCCTTAAAATGGAACCTTGGGGTATCCCACAGCCAAGAGAAGACACTGAAGATGAGTACTTCCCTAAATGGACTGAGAAACTCCTGCCTGACAAGTAAGATTGGAACCATTTAAGAACAGAACCTTTAATTCCAACACGTATCTCAAGGCATGAGATATGGATACTATGGTCTACTGTATCAAACGCTGCAGTCAGATCCAATAAAACCAGAATGGCAGAATTACCAGAGTCAGCAGCTAAAAGCAAATCGTTAAGCACTCTTAAGAGGGCAGTTTCAGTGCTGTGTTGTGGCTTAAAACCAGACTGAAATTTTTCAGAAATCCCATTGAAATCAAGGTACGACTGTAACTGGTTATAAGCAACCTTTTCTAATACTTTTGATAAAAAAGGGAGTTTAGAAATGGGCCTAAAGTTGGAAAGAACTGAGTGATCCAGGTTGCTCTTTTTGATCAGCGGTTGTACTACAGCATGTTTAAAGGCAGCTGGAACACAGCCAGACATCAAAGATGAATTAATTGGGTCAGCAACATGTGGCCCGATAGAACTAAACACATCCTTACAAAGACCTGGTAGAATGGTGTCAAGAGGACAACAGGATGGTCGCAGATGCTTAACTATTTCACTTAAGGTGGAGAGAGAAACTGGTTCAAACTGATGAAAGACAGCTTGGCATGTATACGAAGTGGAGGGGTCTAAACCCGAGGTAGATGGTACATATCTGATATTTGCAATTTTACCTTTAAAAAAGTTAAGAAATGAAGAAATAATGAAGAATAGAAAAATAAAAGACACAGTAAGAAAATAAAATAAGTCAACATTAATTAACACAGAATAAGAGTAAGGTCCAATGGTCAGGGTGGACAGAAAAAACAAAAAAAACTCCAGATGGCTGGAGAAAAAAATAAAATCTGTAGGGATTCCAGACCATGAGACCGCTCAGTCCCCTCTGGGCATTCTACCTAACATAAATGAAACAGTCCTCTTTGGATTTAGGGTTCTCACAGAAGGGCTTGATGATGATGGTCACGTAGACGTCTGCCTTTTAATCCATCCATCATTGTCGGAGCACCATGAAGCTTTAAGTAGGTGATGGTGGCGCAGACCACCACCACAAAGAAACCAGAAAAAGAAACAGAAGAGAGAGTAGGGGTCAGTACAGATTTTAGAGCCACCATGAATAGTTATTATGATGAATTGAACATACAGAGTATCAGGATTAAATTAAAGTGAAGTTATGAGAAGGCCATGTTAAAGTAATGTGTTTTCAGCAGTGTTTTAAAATGCTCTACTGTATTAGCCTGGCGAATTCCTATTGGCAGGCTATTCCAGATTTTAGGTGCATAGCAGCAGAAGGCCGCCTCACCACTTCTTTAAAGTTTTGTTCTTGGAATTCTAAGGAGACACTCATTTGAGGATCTGAGGTTACGATTTGGAATATAAGATGTCAGACATTCCGATATACTAGATGGGGCGAGATTATTTAAGGCTTTATAAACCATAAGCAGAATTTTAAAGTCAATTCTAAATGACACAGGTAACCAGTGTAGTGACATTAAAACTAGAAATGTGTTCGGATTTTCTTTTCCTAGTTAGGATTCTAGCAGCTGCATTCTGCACTCGTTGCAAACGATTTATGTCTTTTTGGGTAGTCCTGAGAGGAGTGCGTTACAGTAATCTAGTCAACTGAAAACAAATGTGTGAACTAATTTCTTAGCATCTTTCAGTGATATAAGAGGTCTAACTTAAGCTATATTTCTTAAGTGAAAAAATGCTGTCCTAGTGATCTGATTAATATGCGATTTAAAATTCAGATTACAGTCAACAGTTACCCCTAAGCTTTTTATCTCCGTCTTGAGTTTTAATCCTAATGTATCCAGTTTATTTAAATAGCCCCATTGTATCCATTATTGCCAATCACTAAGATTTCAGTTTTCTCTTTATTTAACTTGAGAAAGTTACTATTCATCCATTCTGAGATACTAGTCAGACATTCTGTTAGTGAATCAAGAGAATCGGGGTCATCAGGTGCTATTGATAAGTACAGCTGTGTGTCATCAGCATAGCTGTGGTAGCTCACGTTGTGCCCTGAGATAATCTGACCTAACGGAAGCATATAGATTGAGAAGAGCAGCGCACCCAGGATAGAGCCTTCTGGAACACCATATTGTATATCATGTGTAGCACCCCCATAACATGATGCTGCCACCGCCTGCTTTACCTTTAAGATGATATCAGGTAGGTGATGATCAGTGCCTGGTCTTTACCAGACATAGTGCTCAGAGTTCTGTACAAAAACATCAACTTTTGTCTAATCTGACCAGAGAATCTTTTTCCTCATGTTCTCAGGCTCCTTTAAATGCACTCATATTCCTTTTGAACAAGAGTGGCTTCTGTCTAGCCACGCTACCATAAACACCTGATTGATGGGATGCTTCTGAAATAGTTAACTCCCCAACAGGTCCTTCTGTCTCAGCTGAGGACATCTGAAGCTCTATTAGAGTAGCCATTGGGTTCTTGGTCACCTCCTTGACCAAGGCCCTTCTTGCCCAGTTACTCAGTTTGGCCGGAATGGCCTATTCTAGAAAAAATCCTAGTGGTTCCAAACTTCTTCTTTTTCATAATTACTGGGGGCCATTGTGCTCCGGGGAAAACACAAAGCTCTAAAAATTGGTCATGGAGGTCTCCAGGGAGTTCATTCGACTTCATGGTTGTTTTTTGTTCTGACATGCAGTGTGAATTTTAGGATGTCATATACACAGGTGTGTACTTTTATCGCCCCGGCTCCCCCTATTACTTGCTCTACCGGCAGAGACTCCAGCAGCCACGGTCCTCACCATCCGAGCCCCCGTCTTGGCTGCCATGAGCAGCGTTGGTTAGACCACTCTGGGTCAGTTGTCCTCTCATACCTTGGATCCTGAGAGAGGACACCACCTCGATTGTACCCACTCCTCTGGACAATCACTGGGGATGATCCACCCCTAGAGTGCTGATCCTTTGCTCTATTGTGGGACTTTCAACCATACTGCCTTTCACCCACAGGCGGGCTGCCTCTCTTTCAGATACTGTCCTCACAGCATCTCTGCTCCTTTTTTGCTCATTGTCTTTTTGTGTCTCTTTTATTGTCTCCCCCATGTACCCGTGTAGGCTCCTTTTCTACCCTGCCACTCCTAATGGGACAAAGCTGTGCATGTGCTACTCCCTCCAAGGAATTAATAAAAGTAAATGCTTACACAATTAGGCAGGCACCCCCCTGCCCATCCCTGGAGTAAAGCACATTCACGCACCCTCCCGGGCCCGATTAGAGCCTGCCACTTTGTTGGGGGTGATTGTTTATTTAAAATGAGCACCATGGACCACTTATCACACTTATATACAATGCTGTGTAAGACAACCCTTCACAGATAAGGTGAGGTCCACCATAAACCAGATATTCTGTAAATGGAACTGGTACTTAACTACATCTTCAAGATTACTATGAATCTGTGAAATGTCCGGTTCTTGTTCTCTTTTATGTGTGTATATGTTGTTAACGCAGAGGTAAAACAAGAGCTATGCTTGTATAAATTTCTCTTTACTTGTATCTTTAGCATTTTTCTGTCAGGCAGGTTTTGTGAAGTCTTTTTGATGTCTCATCTATAAACAATGAAATGTTTCTAACTATTACAGTTTAAATTTACAGTATGTATTAAACATGATGGAATTTCTATACAATCTTGCACTATGTCAATAAAACGAGAATAGTATTGGAATCATAGGGGTATAAATTGTAATACATGAAAAAGAATGCATAAGCCTGCTATATATACAACAATGATCCGAGGAAACCAAAAATATAACACAAAAGAAAGAATACAATAATGCAGAAAATATCATAACTTAGACGACTCGTGTGTTGTGAGCCTAGGTCACTGGAGATCTTTAATGCATAGAGCATTCATCCACCTCAGTGCTTCAGATAAGCACACTATTTGATGAGAAACAGGGCCCGAAGCCATTGGTAAACGTTTAAATAAACTGTTTTACAAACTGCTGACAATAGACAGAAAGAGCATGAATGAAACACTCAGCAAACTATTCTACTTGGCTTTTCACTGGCCAAATAAAAGGAGCAATTGCTGTGCACGTCCGTGTTCCCCTGACTGCTGGTGCTGCAAAGTGAGTAGAAAGAACGCTGGATTGCTCATTCATAGCTGTTTAGATAGGGATTAGGTGATGCCATGTTTCTTATGTTTGTGCTTGTCTTCTTTAACATCCTATTATCCCTCTAAGTGCAGAATTTGTACATATTAGCATGTAGATACGAATAATAACAAGATACTAGATCAAGTATCCTCTTTCTTTTGAAAGCAACAGGAATTGCTATCTATTGTACAAAGAATCACCTAGGAATGTGATGTTGCAGCTGGACTAAAGAAAAGACGTGGCACTAATCCTTCTACTACTAATAATAATACTAAAAAAATTACATATTGCGATGTGAAAAAGTAAGTACACCCCATGGAAACTGTTGACATATTTGATCAGGCAAATATTAGAAATATTAGATCTTCATGCAAACAGTGCCTACAAATAAAGGTGATATACTTGACTAAGTGACACTTTGAAATGGTGAATTCATTATCATAATCTACATGAAAAAACCTGCAGACTTGTCACCTGGAACAAGCAAGCGCACCCCTACATGTATCACCACTTTGAATCCATAGAACTAGAATCCGGTCCTCCAGATTAGGTGTCAATGATTAGAACCTCCTTAGGAAGTCTGCACATGGACCCTGCTTTATTTAATTCACAGATGTGAAGTGTATGGTGTTCTCTTTGGCATTCATGTTAGTGATGGGTGGAGTGAAGCCTCACGCAGCACCGAAATGTTTGAAGCAATTGTGTCAAAAATCGTGTCAAAGCTTCGAAGCATTTCACACTCACCTCTCTAGTGACATCTCCTGGCCATTTACATTAATGTAACACAAACTCATGATCAAGTTCAATAACATCTTTCACCTCTATCGATTGGCAACAAAGAAAAGGGTCCAACAGCAGCTTCCAATGTCTGATGACTAAAAAAATATAACTAACGGCAACAGGCAGAATGTACTATATGACAAACAAGAGTTTCAATAAAACGAAATCACATGCCTCACTCATGCAGCCCTGGCTCTTTTAATAAATATTTCCCTTTTACGTTGTGCCTTAATTATCGCTCCTATTATGAGTATTATTATTAGCCCTCATCACTTCTTCTAATCGACTATCATTTGGGGTCCCACAGTCCTAATGTTGTAGGTTAAAAAAGAAAAAAATGAGCCTTGCCATTTGTCCACAAATGCTTTTTTTGTTCTGACTTATTTCAAACCGAGTAGATGGAAAATAAAGGTTTAACCCTCTACTTTACAATAATAGAGGCAAGCAAAATTGAGAAAGAAGATGAAATCCTTAAATTAACAGATATTATTCCATCAAGTAATGAGATATTTCATTTATTAATACTTTATAATATTTTGTGGAGCTCAAAATTAATGAATTTGCTATGAAGAAAAGACACCATCACATTCAAATCTGTCAGACGTGCTAATCGTGTCATCCTGTGGCTTGACTGACTAAGGCAGTTGCTTTTCATATTCTGTGAGTAG
The DNA here is from genome assembly GCF_016835505.1 of Polypterus senegalus. Lineage (NCBI taxonomy): Eukaryota > Metazoa > Chordata > Cladistia > Polypteriformes > Polypteridae > Polypterus > Polypterus senegalus. Next base: position 6,807,857 of record NC_053167.1, read on the forward strand.
TGCAAACCCAGGGTCAAGTCATATTAAAGAGTCATCTAAATTAAAAAAAAAAACAATTAGAAATGAAATGTTTATAACCTAAATTGACAAAATAATTTTGAGAGATGCCGTGGAAGGATCGTACAAGAGATCTGTTCTGGAATCATTCCCACTTAGAATCACCATCAAAATGCGATGACTAATTTGTAAAAGGCAACTCATAAGTTTACAATAATCCATCTTCTATCTGTTGCTACTAACGTCTATGAATCCCTCCATTTAAAAGATAATAATAACCCACTGTGGTAGATCAGGTAGATCAGAAACAGCTTCATGAACATCAACAGCAGTCAGGGTAGATGCCTTTGTGGTGAAAAGAGAACTCTGTGATATAGAGGTTGGCATTAAAGATCCACTTTAGTGCTGGCAACAACAAAGAGCAGCGGGATAAACACATCTGGACCTGCTTTCAAAAAAAGCATCTGGCTTTACCAGCAACATCCCTCCCTCTATCTATCTATCTATCTATCTATCTATCTATCTATCTATCTATCTATCTATCTATCTATCTATCTATCTATCTATCTATCTATCTATCTATCTATCTATTTCAGCCAATCAGTGCCTTCCAAACATTCAACATGACAGTGTGAACCTTCATTGTTAGTAGTGTCAGATGAGCACTTCATTTACTTGGATTGAGTTGTTGGGTTATTTACTGTTGAATATTGTTTGAGTTACTATTTACTGTAACAAATGGCTTGCAGTTTTTAAATTGATATGGAAATGCACACATATTTTAAATTACAAACTGAATTCCCTACATTTACAGTGTCCATTTTAGGAAGTCATGATTTTTACTCGTTGCTGTTATTACACATTATAATAGTATTATTTGTTACTACTCATGAGTCCTGCTTTATTGAGATTGTTTTATTTATAAACTAGCAAAATACCCGCACTTCGCAACAGAGAAGTAGTGTGTTAAAGAAGTAATGAAAAAGAAAAGGAAACATTTTGAAAATAATGTAACATGATTGTCAATGTAATTGTTTTGTCACTGTGTTGCTGTCATATATATATACAGTAATCCCTCCTCGATCACGGGGGTTGCGTTCCAGAACCCCCCGCGATTGGTGAAAATCCGCAAAGTAGAAACCATATGTTTGTATGGTTATTTTTATATATTTTAAGCACTTAGAAACTCTCCCACACTGTTTATAAATATTCTGCGCACAGTTATACAGTAAACCCTTGTTTATCGCAGTTAATCCACTCCAGATAAATAAATGAATTTCCACGAAGTAGGATTCTTTATTTATAAATATTTTCGCAGTTAGGGCATAGAAAACCTGTTTACGACTTTCTAAATACGTTTTTTAACATTATTAGAGCCCTCTAGACATGAAATAACACCCTTTAGTCAAAAGTTTAAACTGTGCTCCATGACAAGACAGAGATGACAATTTCTCACAATTAAAAGAATGCAAACATATCTTCCTCTTCAAAGGAGCGCCGTCAGTAGCAGAGAATGTCAGAAAGAGAGAGAAAAGTAAACAAAAATCAATAGTGCTGTTTGGCTTTTAAGTAAACGAAGCACCGCGATAAAGCCGCAATGAAGGGATCAATGTGAAGGTAGTCTTTTCAGCATTTTTTAGAGGAGCGTCCGTATCTTCTAAGCAAACAGCCTCTGTGCAAACAGCCCCCCTGCTTAGAGGCCCTCCATCAGGATCTTGCACTCGGAGCGCCTGTGGTGCGTTCAGTGGCCTCGTAGAGATCCTCATATCAGCTTCTATCTAATGAATGGGTCTGAATACTGTGACGTTGCCGTACGCCTGCTAGAGGGGCCTACTGATACCAACTCAAAATCTGATTGGTTGAAGCAACAGTTTAATCGACATTTATTCTGTGTTAGAGGGCCTGTACAACGGATTGCGAAGGCCTCTCTGCCTGGCAACAAATGATGGCTGAAATGTGATTGGTTAAATGCTTTAATACGAAAATACATGTCTGGAAGCAGCACAACAATCGGAAAAGCTATGAAAGGAGGCAGACAAATTATTTGGAATTATTTAATAAGTATTCATGGACAAAATATAATTAACATCAGTTTGTGATTCAGATATGTTTTTAGGCCAGCAGAGAAGGCATGACTTCGCCAGGTCTTTAGCATCAAGGCTTTATACCCTGCGTCTTCTCATTAAACTTGTATCTTGCGAATATCTTGTGTGATCTTGCGATGTCCACGGCTTTATTTAATTTTAGCTCAGACCCGGCACTTAAAAGTTTCTCTTGCACTTTCGCTGAGGGAGGGTTTCCGCAGTAGCTGCACTTTAATATGCTAAGCACAGTCCTTCACCCGCGAATATTTACCTTATATGGGCAGGCACTCAATTACGTGGGAGACGTGATGATGCAAGATGCAACTCCGCCTCACACGGCGACCGAGCTGCAGGCTATTACAGTATATGGACGAAAGTAGGTTCCAGTTATGACCGTTACGTGTAGAATTTTGAAATGAAACCTGGCCAACTTTTGTAAGTAAGCTGTAAGGAATAAGCCTGCCAAATTTCAGCCTTCTACCTACACGGGAAGTTGGAGAATTAGTGATGAGTCAGTGAGTGAGTGAGTGAGTTAGTCAGTCAGTGAGGGCTTTGCCTTTTATTAGTATAGACTAGCAAAATACCCGTGCTTCGCAGCGGTGAAATACCCGTGGATTAAATAAAACCTACACAATAACTATAAAAATCGTAATAAATGAACAATGAAACAGCCGAGAACCCGTAAATTAAATAAAAAGGTTGCTTCGTTGTTGAAGCAAGGAAAAAGGACTTTCTTATATATCGTTCATTTATAAAACAGTGCAGAAGCTGTGAGATAGCTGCTTCCTTCGCAAAGTAAGGAAACGACTGAAGAGACGGCGGGGACGCAGTAAGTGTTCGGCAAGGCAGCTGAAGCGCTGCATTATGGGATCTGTAGTTTATTGTGTTACCAGCGCTTCATATCCCCGGGCCATTACTAACAATAATACAGTATATAAAATGATCTCGGGCCGGATATAATTACACGCCGGGCCGGATGTGGCCTGCGGGCCTTGAGTTTGACACATATGAACTAAATAGAACTTGAAAAGAAATATTTTTTCGTACATCGAGCCCGCGTGCTATTGTGGTTTTGCCTGCATGCCTCAATAAGTCATCCTCCCCTCGCTCTTACTTTTTTACCGTTCATCTAATGAATACACTGAGTATGGCTTTACCAAAACAATCATTGATGGCGAATAAAGTATCCTTTATTCGAGTATGTAGATCGGGGTATATATATACATATATATATGCCCGCGTATCGCAGCGGAGACGTAGTGTGTTAAAGAAGCTATGAAAAAGAAAAGGGAACATTTTAAAAATAACGTAACATGACTGTCAATATACAGTAATTGTTTTGTGAGTTTTACTGAGTGTTGCTGTCATCAAGGATTTGATTATCATTATTTCTTTCAATCAGGTTCGTATTTGTAGGATGTGTTGTGTTCAAGTTACATTCCGTGTTTGTCAATCGTTGTAAAGATGACAGATTTCATTCATCGATTCGTTTCTTCCTGCATCAGTAAACAGCTCGTCTTCTTCTTTATCTGAGACCCGACACACTGCATGCACGGGTTTTTTTTTTTTTACACTGTCTTCCTTTAGCGGACATTGACGCTTTCCACCGGTGCTTTGTTTCCACAGTAGCTGCATTTATGAATATGCTTGTATGTATCAGACGCTTCATATTTTTTTGCTGCCTTTTCAATTGTGTAATTCGTTTTTTGTTCAGCTCTTTGGAACTGTTGCTTTTGTCTGTGCACTGCGCCAGTTCACGTGAGCCGCCGTGTACATGCATCGAAGTTTTCCAGCTGTGCTGGTGCCATGTCGCTATGTCCATGGCTGTATCTAATGTTACCGAAGTCCCGGCACTTAAAACTTTCTCTCGCAGTTTCGCTGAGTTTGTGCCAAACACCACCCTGACCATCTCATCTTCCTCTGCATAAGGACAGTCCTTCACCTGTGAATATTTACCCGTGGCAGTTTGCTATTCAATTGCCGCTGACGGATGGCCTTATATGGGTAGGCACTAAATTACAAACGCCAGCGGCAGCCTGTCTGTGAACTTAATTTAAAGTTTAGGTTTACATCGTGCTTTGTTTCCGAAGTAGCAGAACTCATGAATATGGTTGTATATGTCACTCGCTCGCTTCTTATTGTTTCGCTGCCTTCTCAATTATATAATGCATGTTTTCTTCAGCGCTTTTTGGGCCTCTTCCTGGTTTTCTACGTATCGTGATTACGTGGAAGGCGTGATGATGTCACACAAAACTCCGCCCCCACGGGTTTCAAGCTCATCTCCATTACAGTAAATGGAGAAAAACAGCTTCCAGTTATGACCATTACGTGTAGAATTTCGAAATGAAACCTGCCCAACTTTTGTAAGGAAGCTGTAAGGAATAACCCTACCAAATTTCAGCCTTCTACCTACACGGGAAGTTGGAGAATTAGTGATGAGTCAGTGAGTGAGTGAGTGAGTTAGTCAGTCAGTGAGGGCTTTGCCTTTTATTAGTATAGACTAGCAAAATACCCGTGCTTCGCAGCGGTGAAATACCCGTGGATTAAATAAAACCTACACAATAACTATAAAAATCGTAATAAATGAACAATGAAACAGCCGAGAACCCGTGAATTAAATAAAAAGGTTGCTTCGTTGTTGAAGCAAGGAAAAAGCAGTCAGTGAGTGAGTGAGTGAGTGAGTGAGTGAGTCAGTGAGGGCTTTGCCGTTTATTAGTATAGATAACATTCCATACAAGCAAGTCAAATTTTACAAAACTGAATCCACATCAAAGCTAGGCCAGCAGAGTAAAACTTTAATAGTAGGATAAATAAATAAATAAATAAATAAGGGAAGAGAATCCACTTCCTCAATTTTAATGCTTATTCTAAAATGTTATTGATTAGATCCTGCACAATTTTGAAAAAGTTATACACAGACCCTCTAAGTGAGAATTAGATTTTTTCCAATTTCAAATAGTATATAAAATCAGTTACCCACTAACTTCTGCGGTGGGCTGGCGCCCTGCCCAGGGTTTGTTTCCTGCCTTGTGCCCTGTGTTGGCTGGGATTGGCTCCAGCAGACCCCCGTGACCCTGTAGTTAGGATATAGCACATATGGAGCTCGACTGAATTCTGTGCATCACTGCCTTCCACATCTTCTGAAATGTTGAATCAGAGATCTTGAGAGATATGAGAGATTCTGTTTAAACATTTTTTAAGATAAGTACTACATAACTGTTTTTAAAAAGGCTTTATTTTTGCTTTGACCATGCTCCATATGTGAATCCCACCTACAGGAACTGCCAGAATCGGACTCATGCCTGAACACCAGAGAGACGAGAAGGGCCACTGCTTTTACTTTATTGAACCAAAGAAGACAGGCAGGCTGACTGACCAATAGGGCTTCTGACTGTGGAGATACCAGTGATGTCATGGTGCTAGTATGCCTCAGGATCACATGATGTGAACTTTGAACACTAAACGTTTCAAAAGCTCAACACTGTGTAGACATGTCAGTATCGATCGGCCCGTCACTATTTTATGTAATTAGTGTCATCATTTCAATATCAGGAGCTCTCTTAGGCCCTCAAAATGAATGGTATGGATGCCTATGGTTCAAGTTCAAGTTCAGGTTCAAAGTTTATTGTCATGTGCACAGTAAGGAAGCATGTTTTCCCTGTAAAATGAGATTCATTCTTTGCTGTCCACACCAAATGACAAAATCAATGTGTAAAGATAAACATAAATAATAAGTAGCAGATAGATAATAAGTAACAGAGGCAGCATAAAGTATAAAAACAGAATAGAAGTATAAAGTGTAATTGTGCAGGTAGTTGTGTGATGGACAAGTCAAATACAGTTGTGTGAGGTAGACAGAATAAGGTGGACCATGGTTATAAACTCCAGTCAGTTATTTAGGAGTCTAATGGCCTTAGGAAAGAAAGAGTTCTTTAGCCTGGAAGTCCTGCATTTCATACTTCTATAACTTCTGCCGGATGGCACAAGTGTGAACAGTTCGTGTTGGGGGTGGGTGGGGTCCTTGAGGATCGAGGCAGTTCTCCTGCGGACTGTGCAGTTGTAGATGCTCTGCAGAGAGGGCAGTGGGGTCCTGGTGATCTCCTCAGCAGTCTTTACCAATCCCTGCAGGCATTTGCAGTCCTAGCAGTAGTGTTGCTGTACCACACGGTGATGCAGCTGGTCAAGATGCTCTCAACAATACAACTGTAAAAGTTGCCAAGGATCTTAGTCAACATAACAAACTTCCTCAGCTTCCTCAGAAAGTACAGCAGCTGTGTGGTGTTAAGTGTCCAAGTGAGGTCCTCACTGATGAAGACGCCCAGGTATTTAATGCTGCTCACCCTCTCCACTTCAAGCCCTCGGATGAACAGTGGCCAGTGAAGTCTCCTCTCCCTCCTCTCCTTCCACATGTCCTCATCTCCTTCGTCTTGTCTGTGTTGAGGGTAAGGTTGTTGTCCTCAAACCATGACGCCAGACTGTCCACCTCCCTCCTCATCCCCACCAGTGATGCGTCCAATCACTGTGATACTGTCTTTCGAACTTTAGGCTGATGTTGTCTTTGTTGGAGGTGACATAGTCGTGGGTGAACAGGGTGTAGAGGATAGAGCTGAGGACACATTACTGTGGGGTGCCTGTGTTTGTGATAATGGTGGCTGAAATCCTATTACCAGTCCTGACAGACTGGGGCCTACCAGTTAGAAAGTCTAGAAGCCAGTCACAGAGGGTGGGGTGCAGGCCAAGTGCAGACAGTTTATGGGTGAGTTTATGTGGGATAACCGTGTTAAAGGTGGAGCTGTAGTCAACAATGAGCATCTTGATGTAGGAGTCTTTGTTCTCCAGACGGGTGAGGGAATAATGTAGTGCGGCCGTGATGGCATCTGAGGTGGACCTGCTGGGCCAGTAGGCATACTGCAAGGGGGTCCAGAGTGTCCGGTATGTTGCTCTGAATGTGGGACAGCACCACTCTCTCAAAACACTTCATGATGATTGGAGTGAGTGCTACTGACCTGTAATCATTCAGGCAGGTGGGTGGGCTTTTTTTAGCAAGGGGGAGGATGATCGTAGTCTTAAAGCAGGACAGGACAATACGCTGACTGAGGGAAAGGTTGAAGGTGGAGCAGAGAACATCAGCCATGGGCACATACTCTAAGAGCCCATCCAGGGATGTTGTCTGGTCCTGCTGCTTTATGGGTGTTGATCTTCCTTAGTGCTTTGTGTACCTGACCTGAAGAGACCAATGGGGGAGGGAAGGGGGGTTGTGTGGTCCAGATGTGTGTGTGCGCCTCCACTCTGTGGTGTTGCTGGATGTCTCAAAGTGGGTGTAGAAAGTGTTGAGATCTTCCGGCAGAATGTCTGTGGAGCTTATTGTGCTGGTGGTGATCCTGTAGTCTGTGATGTGCTGTAGGCCCTGCCACATATGTCCAGAGTCAGCAGTAGAATAGAAGCCCTCCAGCTTCTCTCTGTACTGCCTCTTGGCTGCTGTGATGGTTTTTCTTAGCCCATACTTCGCAGATTTGCACTCCGTCTCAGTGCCTGATCTAAATTCAAGAGAGCGGGCATGCAGCCTGTGGTGTACCTGACTGTCTATCCAGGGCTTCTGGTTGGGGAACTTCCTGACTGGTATTGTGGGCACGATGTTGTCAATACAGGTGCTAAAGTACCCAGTCACATACTCAGCATAGTCCAGTATGGTGAGAGAAGAGTCCTCTAGAGTGGCTGCAACCTTAAACACATTCCAGTCTGTCTGAGCAAAACAGTCCTGCAGGGTGCTCTCAGTCTCTGGGGTCGAACGTTTAACTTGCTTAATGATAGGGTTTGTTTGTTTCAGCCTTTGTCTGTAGGCTGGGTACAGGAAGAGAGTGACATGGTCTGATTGTCCGAAGTAGGGCTGGGGTGCAGCCCTTTACGCACCGCGTATGTTGCTGTAAACATGATCCTGTGTGTTCTTGGTATTTAGGAAGTACAGTCCGCAGATTGTACTGATTAAAGTCGCCAGCTGTAATAAAAACAGCATCGGGATGAGCCGTCTCTAAGGCTCTGATGACGTAATGGAGTTTGCCGAGTGCTGCCGCGGAGTTAGCTCTCAGGGGAATGTAAACAGCAGCCAAAAACACAGCAGTGAATTCCCTCGGTAGATAATAGGGTCGGCGTTTCAGCAGTAAAAACTCCCATTCTTGTGAGCAGTGCTTATAAACAGTCTGTACATCTACACACCACGAGTTGTTAATAAACACAGACACATACCCCCTTTAGCCTTAACTGCGGTGCGGTCTCCTCAGTGCATGGAGTGAGTCTGTAGCTGAACAGCGCATTCTGGGACTTTGTCCGAAAGTTAGGTCTCGTAAAAATTAGAGTGCAGCACTCTCTTATTTCCCGCTGCGCTGTAATCCTGGCTCTTAGCTCATCCAGTTTGTTTTCCAGAGACCATACGTTGGCTAGCAAGAGGCTGCGTAGCAGTGGTCGGCTAGCGCGGGGTTTTCAGCCTAGCGCGGAGCCCTCCCCTCTTGCCTCGCTTGCGTCGCAGTCTCCGGAGCATTCTCCTGGGGTCAGCTTGGTCACTCGGTTCTACGGGGTCTTCCTGGGTATGGTTGTGGTGTTGACTGCAGGAGCGAACAATGAACTGTAGCTCAGATGGTATAAAACCAGTAAATTCCAGGGGACTGTGTTCATTAACAATGTCCAGCAATGCCTGTCTGCTGTATGATAGTAGTGCAAGGCATTTGTGTGCTGTAGAGACGGCCAAAAACACAAACCAAAACAAAAAACGGCTTGGAATGAAGTGAGCAAACATGTCTGCCATGGAGGGTGCCATCTTGCAACTAGGTTCTGGCAAAAGATTTAAAAAGATCATCACTTTATTTGTAATCATTCATTCCACTAGGAAGAAAATCATCTACAAGTGGCATAGATTTGAAACGACTGCTAATTTGTTCAGCCCTGGTGAGCCCTGCAAATTCAGCCCAAGAGCTGAACTTTTCATACTAAAAGAAGACTCCAAGAATCCCAAAATTGAATCAGTCTAATTGATCTACAGGTAACTCATGCAATAGTTATTGTGAAAGAACACGCATCTACAGTTGATTAAATATTTGGCTGATGTCTTTATCCAAAGTAACTTACAATGTTTGAGATGCAATTGGTTATATTTGCTTTTTCAATTGGAGCGCAGACAGGTGAAGTGATTTGCTCAGGGTCACATAGAGTTGGGATTTGAACCTGCAACCTCAGGGTTTGAAGTCCAAAGCCTTAACCACGGCACCACACTGCCTACCTAGACAAAAAGGGATTGCATTAATCTGACCTGCATGAGAGGTGTGTCACGGAAAAGACTTTGCTGTCCAAAAAGAAAAGGACATATTAATTATCATAACTATTCATGGTGGCTTCAAAATCTATACTAACCCCTACTCTCTCTTCTGTTCTCTTTCAGGTTTTCTGTGGTGGCGACCTGCACCACCACCACCTAATCAAAGCACCATGATGTTCCTACATTGATGGATTAAAGGCCAGAAGTCCACATGGCCGTCATAATCAAGTCCTTCAATGAGAACCCTAAATACAATGAAGACTGATCATTTATGTTAGGTAGAATGCCTAGAGGGGGCTGGGTGGTCTCATGGCCTGGAACCCCCTACAGATTTTATTTTTTCTCCAGCCGTCTGGAGTTTTTTTGTTTTTTTTCTGTCCTCCCTGGCCATCGGACCTTATTTTTATCCTATGTTAATTAGTGTTCTCTTATTTTAATTCTTACTTTGTCTTTTATCTCTTTCTTCATCATGTAAAGCACTTTGAACTACATTATTTGTATGAAAATGTGCTATAGAAATAAATGTTGTTGTTGTTAGAGAAAGACTAAAGTTTGCCACTAAACATCTAAGCAAAGACCAGGGGCCTCATGTATAAACCGCGATGCGCATGCACTTTTCCACGGTACCTCATACAGAAATGTTATTGTTCCTGTGTGGTAAGAACTTTTCCATGAAAAGAAAAGTAAACATTTTAAATATCAAATCGCGATGTATAAAACCTACACTTGGTGTATATATATATATATATATATATATATATATACACACACACAAAGCCAGTTATATATATATATATATACACACATACATACTATATATACATATACATATATACACACTTTTCCACGGTACATATATATATATATATATATTAGGTGGGACTCGATTAAAAAATTAACCTGTGTGAATTAATCTTGATTAATCGTATGTTCTGCCCCAAATCGCAAATGTTTTTTTTTTAATTTAAAACGGTTTTAGTCGACAGAATTAATAGACATGGACATGAATATTGTAAACTGAAGCTGTTTTAATTTCTGAAAAAAAGCTTTAAACTGCATTTGAATTCCAGCCTGGTTAAAATTGGGCAGACTTAAAAATAAAATGGTATTGTTTTTCTTCTTAAAAAATAAGTCAGAAACATAAAAGGTAATTTGACCAGCTTTCCTGAGTAACATTAGCCAAAATTATTTTGTACATTAGGCTAAAACAGTGTGTGGTTACTCCTTACGCCCCAAACCAAGGAGATGCGAATTTTCCTAAAGTATGTATTGTAGATCGGGTATATATATACATTTATATATGACAAGGATTTGATTATCATTATTTCTTTCAATCAGGCTCGTATTTGTAGGATGTGTTCAAGTTACATTCCGTGTTTGCTTTCATTCATAAATACAGTAGCTGCACTTATGAATATGATTGTATGTATAAGACGCTTCATATTTTTTGCTGCCTTCTCAATTGTGTAATTCGGTTTTGTTCAGCACTCTTTGGAACTGTTGCTTTTGTCTGTGCAACTAACCGCATAAGCACAGTCCTTCACCGTGAATATTTGTTTATTAGTGTAATGTCACACTAAACTCCCCCCGCCATCTCCAACTGCAGCCTTCTCAGTGAGTGAGTGAGTGAGGGCTTTGATTAGTGTAATGCATCTGATTGTAATTAACTTGTAACAATATAATGGTCCGGGGAACAGCCATAGTATTCCAAATACCATAACTGCTTTAGCGTTGTTACTCTCACTTCTCCTTCTTCTTCTTCTTCTTTCAGCTGCTCCCGTTATGAGTTGCCACAGCGGATCATCTTTTTCCATATTACTCTCACTGCACCACTTGGAGTATTTATATCACTCTCAGCCACTGTAAAACGTTTTAAAGCCTTTCCTGTACAGACCTCGCGGTTCAGAAACAGTTTAATCCCAAGAACTTTAAATGCACTCAATCAAGTGCTCCTTGTAGAACTGTTTGTACTTATAAGTACAATCACCCCACTGTAAACTTGCACTACAGTTATAATATCGCACAACCTGAGCCACTTTATTATTATTTACATATGATGACGATATCATTTTTAAGGTGAAATGCAGCAAAATATGTTTGTTAAATTATACAGATAAAACTTTAACTTCATTTAAATAATCTATATTCTTCACTGGGAGTGTCGTTAAGGATAGAATAATTAAACATGTACTACGAAGATATTTCAATGTTCTTTAAACGTTTTGAAGAATCGGCGCTAAGCTTACAGATGGCTTAACGTCTATTACAGAGCTGATTGTATGGCGATCGGTTACTTGGGGAAAGAAAAGCACTGACTGCAGGGCGGCCACTACAATATATATTGAATATAAAACAGAAAGATAAAATAACAACACAGCAAAAAACGCAGCGACAAATTTCGGCAAAAGTTAAATGCTTGTGTCATGAGCACAAGGCGGCTATGCAGTGTCTACAATGGACGTGGCCATCCACCGTGCATGACACTGGCGGGCGAAGGAGCCACCGATTCTTCCTCTGCCCAGTGCCACCACAAGCCTAGAGCCGCCCCTGAGTACTGCTGCAATAAATTATTTCATCGAAGTGAAACATGTTTAATAACATGCTTTAACTCCTATCATCATGAAAATGACATCACGCATACATCTCAGTATTTTAGTTATTCAGAGAGCTGTAATATCACGAATGTAATGGACTCTGTGTCCAGTTGGAGGAAGAGAGCCGGTTTAAGAAGCAAGTAGTGATTCACACACACAGAGCACATAGAAGATCAAATACAAAACAAAGCATTTAACGTGCTACTTTAATTACGATGTGATTTGAAAAACTGGTTAATTAAACGATTTTAAGATGAAGTTTATGATGTTCTACTTTAATGACAAAATAAACTATGTGATTAAAGTGGAAATGTCGAGATTGAAGTTGACATTTCGTGCTTTTTCCCCACCGTGTGCCTTTTTTCTCTGTACCCTAATAAGCTTTCATATGACACTCAGACGGTGGGCTACGACTCGGCTTTTCACGGCGACTTTGATATGTGACTTCTTTTTAATTTCCGGCACTGTGCGGCTTTGTGAAAATGAGCTTTCAAGTTTCTCCAACACGCTATGTCACTCGATCAACTTCCTTTTGTTGATTATACCACGGTTTATTTGAACAAATAGTATGTTTTTCCTTTGCCTCCACTTGGTATTCGCTGAAATTCTTATATTTTCCCCCGTGCTTTTCCCATTGTCTTTTCACAGAAGGCTGAGCTTAAGGGCGATTTATATTCATTTGCATATTCAAAGAGGCGTAATTCTGGGAGGAGTTGGGGCGTTACATAAAGCGCGTGCACGAGCGTTAGTTTTCACGCTGATCGGGATTTATGTAGCGGATGAACGTGGAAGTTGGAGTTCGCACAGATTCCTGCATCTGGATTTTTCTGTGCGTAAGCACATTTCGGCTTTTGTGCTTACGCCATGGTATAGTGCGAATTCTACGCACGACGTTATACATGAGGCCCCAGGCCTTCTGGAAGAATGTGTTCTGGACAGATGAATCAAACATAGAGTTGTTTGGCCACAGGAACAGTAGACATGTTTGGAACAAACAGTCACAAATGGAGGGTTATGCACTGGCCTTGTCAAAGCCCTGATTTGGATCCCATTGAAATGTTGTGGGGGATTTCAAACAGGCAGTACATGCAAGAAAATCCACAAACATCTTTCAACTGAAGGAATTTTGCAAGGGTGGAGTGGTCACAAAATTCACTGAGTTGATACCAGAGACTGATGGGCAATTATGCAAAATTCCTATAAGAAGACATTTCTGCTAAGGGGTGTAATGCCACCAAGGCTGGACTTACTTCTTCTTAAGTAAATCATTACCATTACTTGGCTGGGTGACTAGGAGAAAAGAAAAGGCAGGAGACTTTCTGTCTTTGCTGCGAAGTTGGCAGGAGGAGCCAACAATTTCTGGAGTGTGTCAGCATCTTGGCAGCGGTTTGATAAAGGATACTTACTGTACCTGGCCAGGAGGACAACATAAAGAAGCGATCAGGGAAGACTCCCAAAATGGACACCTGCAGGCCATGCTGGGAACTATAATGCAGCAGAGCAGCCCTACTGTGTTCCATGTGTGCTGATAGGGGTGCAGCAGGGACTTATGATTCTGCTTGATGAGGAAGTATTTCCTAGCACCACAAGTACTCCCTAGTGTTGGATAAAAGGAGTCACTCTACTGTATATACACTTACCAACCACTCTATTGGGTACACCTTAGTAGTATCAGGTTCAACCCTTTTTTGCCTTCAGAACTGCCTTAATTCTTCATGGCATAGATTCAATAATGTGCTGAAAACACTCCTCATGGATTTTGGCTCCTATTGACATGATATCATCACGTAGTTGCTGCAGATTTGCCAGCTGCACATTCATGATGCTTATCTCCTGTTCCACCACACCCCAAAGGTGTTCTACTGGATTGCGATCTGGTGACTTTGGATGCCATTTGATTACAGTGAACTCACTGTCATGTTCAAGCCATTTGTTCAATCAGTTTGAGATGATTTGAGTTTTGTGACATGGATACACTGTGGGCATAAAGGGGTCGACATGGTCAGCAACAATACTCGGGTAGAAGGTGGCATTTAAATGAGCTCAGTTGGTATTAAGAAGCCCAAAGTGTGCCAAGAAAATATCCCCCACACCATTACACCACCACTATCAGCCTGAACCATTGATAAAAGGCAGGATGGATCCATTGCTTTCATGCAGTTGATTCGAAATTCTGACCCTACCATGTAAATGTTGCTGCAGAAATCAAGACTCATCAGACCAGGCAACATTTCTCCAATCTTCTATTGACCAATTTTGGTGAGCCCTTATAAATTGTAGCCTCAGTTGCCTGTTCTTAGCTGACAGGAATGGAACTCAGTGTGGTCTCCTGCTGCTGTAGTGCATCAACTTCAAGGTTCAACGTGTTGTGCATTATGAGAAGCTCTTCTGCATACCTCGGTTGTAACAAGTGCTTTATTTGAGTTACTGTTACCTTTCTGACATCAACAAGACATTTTCGCCAAGAGAACTGCCACTCACTGGATATTTTCTCTTTTTCGGACCACTCTCTGTAAACCTTAGAGATGGTTGTGCATGAAAATCTCAGTATATCAGCAATTTCTGAAATACTCAAACCAGTCCGCCTGGCACCAACAACCATGCCATGTTTCCCATTCTAATGCTAGGTTTGACCTTCAGCAGGTTGTCTTGGTAATGTGTACATGCCTAAATGCATTGATTCGTTGCCATGTGATTGGCTGATTGGATATCTGCGTTAACAAGCATTTGAAAAGGTGTACCTAATAAAGTGGCCGGTGAGTGTATATATGTGCTTCGGATGATTTTTTTTTTTTGCTTTTGCTTTTCCACAGACGTCTCAGCAGTTCAATGTCATGTCACTTTATGAATGACTCCATCAATTTTGACAAATGCAATCACCATGATCTGTCGAAAATCTTCCTGCACACTATTGTATGATAAGTGGCAGAAATACGCACTCAATCACTCAGCACAATGCCACTCAGTGGACTGATTAAACAGACTGTATGCGTATAATATCCAAGGGCATATTCGATTACTACACCCTACTCCTGTGCTTTTGAATGTTTCTGGAAATTTGTAGGTCCCCTCTCATAGTTCTAATAATAATCAGAAATATATATTTATATATATATATATATATATATATATATATATATATATAATATAGTGTATTGAATATGAAAGACTACTACATCAAAAGCAGGCTGTTTAAATTAGAGCCAATCTTATTGAACCCACGGTGTCATTACAGTGACACGTTGAACATCATTAATCTCCACTGCTGCCCACAGAGGCGTAGCTCTCTCTTTCTTTCTCACTCAATATCTGGTTTCCCCCTGTATTAAGAAGCAATTGCAGCCAGTCGGAATTAAGCGAGCAGCATCTGGAGAGGCCTTGTGCAACATGTCATACGACTTACTCCTTCTATTATTAAGGTTTTACACTCTGGACAGACAACTGGCACAAACAAGGTGTATTATCCCTAGACTGTTATACTTACCTCACACTCTCCACCTTGCATTTTTTTTAACTTGCAGTGCGTTTTTATTGCTCTTTAATTAATTTTGTTTTCATCAATATGCTGCTGCTGGAGTATGTGAATTTCCCCTTGGGGATTAATAAAGTATCTATCTATCTATCTATCTATCTATCTATCTATCTATCTATCTATCTATCTATCTATCTATCTATCTATCTATCTATCTACAGTAATGCGTACATTTTTCTCATTTAAATTTAAAACACAATAAGAAATGCTGACAAGACACACTGCCTACTTAACATAGTGAAAGACCCTCATACAGTATGTCACACAAACCATAATGACCCAATATTAAAATTAAGTGATATTAAAATAACTTTTGAAGTCAGCATCAAACAAGATGTAGTAAAAATGTAAAATGTAAAAAATAATATCATCAATCAACAATCAAACTCAACTGATCATGCTTATCCCAGCAAGTGGCATAGCTCGAGTTCGTGCCGCTCAGGGCGGGGCAGTGCTTCAATTTGCCTCCATCCAACATATCTGATTATGTTAATCTATTTAAATAGAAAATTATAATGACATATAGAGAAAAATGTAAATAAATTTTGTTTAGATTAATTCATATATAGAGAAATAGCAGTAATTTTTCACAAAGAATTATTTATAAGCAACAACTAGTAAAGAATATAGTATAGATGCACTGATAAGCTGTGTTCTGATTATTAGCTTAATATAATTATGCTGTGAAAACCAGAACTAGTGTAGAGTACAAGTGATAGGTGGGGATGTTTTCTGCGCAGAGCAAGAACGCATTTGGATTGATAACGAGACTAAATTATAAATTGTAAATTAGTTGTTTATCTTCCTAGAAATTATTATCGGTGTAATGTATATGTTTATTTTAGCTATTAACTCATAAAATTCAACTGCTGTGTCTGATGCCGTCACAGAAGGCCAGACTGAAAATTATTTGTGAATAAAAATCATAGAATTTTTCTTTTTTCATTCATGATATTTTTCTGAACCCTGCTGCTTACACACAAATTGTACTGAGCCTTTTGGCCAATAATGCTGCCCCCAAAAATGTGCCGCCGAGGGACCACCCATTCCATCCACCCCTAGCTCCACCACTGTCTGTAATATGTCACTGTGCTCTGTACAAAAAAATTTTATAAATCTACTTTTCTTTCTACTCACATGTACAGCTAACACAAAGCCAGATTTAGCACAGGAGTTCACCATATAAGAACTGCTAGGCAAGCATTTGAAGACAAGCCAGGGACAACTGCAAAATGGGCATTGTATACTATTTCTGTGTGTCAAACTCAGCATGAAACTGTATCCTCTTTCCCTTGTTGGGAATGGCATGATTCACCGAAGTGGGGGCCTGCACATGAAGAAAGAGTATAAAGCCTTGGAACATTGCCCGGCACACCTTTGAAGCTGACGAACAGATGGGAGATAATGTCATCCGATCCTGAAAATCCTTCCAATGCAGCGATGAAAATGGCAGACAAAATGGCTTCCACTTCGGTGACGGCCTTGTCATGGCTTCCTTCATCTGTTATGCCATGTAATCTG
This sequence comes from Polypterus senegalus, assembly GCF_016835505.1. Classification (NCBI taxonomy): domain Eukaryota; kingdom Metazoa; phylum Chordata; class Cladistia; order Polypteriformes; family Polypteridae; genus Polypterus; species Polypterus senegalus. The sequence continues at coordinate 6,824,891 of NC_053167.1, forward strand.
TCATTAAAGAAAGCTAAGTTATTTCTTCTATGTGATTTCTTACCGCCGCATCACTAAGGGAGGGTTATCGCCTCTTTATATCTTAGCTATATAGATTCAGGTTATGTAACAATTAAAAAGAACTCATTCCAACAGGGAGCTAGCGCCCCCTGCTGGATACATTTGGTCAAGTATGAAATGCAGTAGTGTAGATATGTTTCCTGTGGTGGCCTGGTGTTGTCTATGGTGGACTGCTGCTTTGTGCCCAGAAGTGCTGCTACAGGCGTTGGCTCCATGCAGCCTTTTAATGAAGAAAGTGGTGGGAAAGTGGAGGGGTGAATGGATGATGGAGAATAATCTTCTTATCCTCTCCTGTGCATGAGGGGATAAAATCCGTGTCCCAGTACTGAACTCTGCATTTCAGAGATACACCCCCCCAACCCATATCTCTGTATAGTGTTGCAATTAATTAATAACAAAGACAATAGTCTTTTCATTCACAGTGAGATTTTCACAGCTTCTTTGACGCATTCATCCCATAAAACAAATCATTTCTACAAATAATGACATTTCCAAAGGCACCTCCCAATCCCTGGAGTCACTTCTTTATATTATATTAATGTGCTTTGAGTTTCTTTCTCTCTGTTTGAACATGCAGTATAAAGACCGCTTTCTGGAGGACTACATTCACACGCACCTCTCTCGTTTCTCTCTTCCCGTCTTACTTCTTTCTGTTCCCTTTGCTCAATGGAAGCCTCTCAATGTTCTGGATCTTTTTGTTTTCATTTTATCCTTTTCAGGAGCTCTGCAGCTGAGCCTTGCTCAGTGAGGCTTTGTTGCCAATGCATTGACGCGCTTCCTGTGGTTGACATGCTATAAGATAAGTTCTGATGTGTTAAATGTGTGTGTATTTAGCTCGTCTTATGGACTTAGCTCAAGCCAGTTATGCTACGTAAATCTCTTCAGTGTCGGCAGCAATAAAGGTAATTGCTTATTCTGTGAAGGACTGCCATTGGCTTTAAATAAATTGGTTTTCCTAGCAATAAATGCATTCCTCAAAGATACAATAATATTACCTGCATTGCAAACAATATAAAATATTTCCAAAGTTTAGAAACCATATGAACTATTGTAAACAGAAAATCTATGGGAGTGCATAGGTGGGGAGATACGTTATATACAGAAAGTTGCACTCTTGAGGTCTTCAGAAAAAAAGATCTGAGGTCTGGATGTTGTCAAGAGTTAGGTCACACCTAGCAGAGCTAATTACAGATTTCAGGGGGTTCAAGGAGAAATTTATGCCCGCCCATGGTTGTCTCATGCCCTATGATCCTGAACTAGATAAAGAAGGATGGCTAGAAGTTCCGTGATTCTGTGGAGTGCTGCCCCCTAAAGAAAAGAACCAGAAGACCACTTTTCTTGACTATTGGCTTGGCCAATGTTATGGTACACGAGAGTGCCCAAGTATTTTTGTGAGCAAGCAACAAAACCAAGAAATGAAAAATGTAGTCAGGATGAGCAGGGTCTAAACTGGGAGAGTGATGACAAATGGCGGCCAAGAACGGAAGGATGAAATGAGGTTCAAGAGTCAAAAACAAAAACAGAGTCATAATCAAGCCTAGCACACAGCCTACTCAGGAACAGAGATAACTGTATTAAAGATTTCAAAGACATTGTTTAAGCAAAAGAAGATTAAGAGGTGACATGATTGAAGGGTTTAACATTATGAAGGGAATTAGTTAAGTGGATCGAGACTATGACTCTAAAATAAGTTCAACAAGAACACGAGGACACAGCTGGAATTTTCACACAAACATTAGGAAGTTTTACTTCACACAGAGAACCATAGAGACAGATAAAAGTTACCAAGTCGTGTGGTAGACAGTAGGACTTTGGAGATTTTCAAACTCTACTTGATGTTGTTTTGGAAGAATTAAATGGATATGACTGGCAGGTTTTGTTAGGATGAATGGCCTGTTCTCGTCTACATTGTTCAAATGTTCTTCTAATGTTTATCCACTGAGACATAGCGAATACTGAAATTGGTGACATATTTATACGGTCACTTCCCTGGCGTGATTATCATAATGTTCACAGTCATGTGCTGTGTCCACTACGCATTATATAAACAATACAAAATAAAAAGGAATACAAAAAAAGATTCATCAAAACAAATCAAAGTACTGATTACAAAAAAGGGGACAAAATGCACATATAAATGATGTTACAATCTCACAAGTTGCTCTGGTCAACACCAAGTTTAGTGTGCCCCTTACGGGGACCAGTTTTAAAGGGGATACTGAGGGACCATTATGATGTAACACAACCACTCACTTATTTTGTCCTTTCTGTTCTCAGCAAGGAAGACCCCGACTAAGAAATGTCGCTCCACAGAGACTCCTTTTTTTCTCCCTGATGTTTAACTTCCACCAGTTGCCTGATGTTGTGGTTTGTTGGGCACCTCAAAACTCAAACCTCAAACTTGGCCTCTGAGAGTTGATATCAGGCTTTAAATGAAGAGTAATACCAAAAATGAGTTTTGCCCCAAATTACAGAAGCAGGCTTTCAGCCTGCTTAGGCCCAACAAAAAGATATACATCCTTTAATATTCAAAAACAAAAGAATTAGCAGAACCAAAATATTTTTTACCCCTGGTACGCGTTCATCCAATGAAATGTGGATCACTGCACACTGCTCTTCTTTGGTGCAAATGGAGAGTGGATGAGCCATGTTTACCCTTTGAAAACAGCAGGAGAAACTGACTGATTCAGGTTGAAACTTTATCACTGTGACCACAGACACACATTGTGACAACATTTGAGATACAATTGGGTGCACTTCTTTTGTTTTTTTCCAGCTGGAGCACATGCAGGTGAAGTGACTTGCTCATGGTCACACAATGTCAGTAGTTGAATTTGAATCCATGATCTCAGGGTTTGAAGGCTAAAGCCTACATCACACTTACACTACACTTAATGTCTGCATGGAGTTCCTCTTTCACCTCGTATCAATGTGGGTTTTCTTCTAGATACTCTGGCTTCCTCGCACATCCTAAAAAAATAAATACTAAGTTTGCATGGTAACTCCATATTGTTCCAGTGTGAATGTTGTGATGGACAAGTGGCCCAGGGAAAACCTAACATGTGACAATGTGTGAATGCAGCACAGCTAATGCTGAAGTGCATTCGCAGAGCGCGCACAGACCCTGTCTGTCTGTAACATTAGCACACCACAGAAATTAAACTAATTGGCTACACTTGTATAACTGTTTTGATCTTAACTGTTCTTATGTTATTCTCTACACATTGAAGAACTAGTGGATATATGAAACGATGTGTACGAAAATACGTGAAGAATCACATCCCTTATTGGTTCAATACGGTATGCAGTATTTTCTGTTCCAGAACGGGATGATCCCGCATTATAAGTAACTTGTGTGTGTGGATGAAGTTTGTCAAGAAACTAGTAACACCGCACTGCATGATAACGTGTAGTTAATACACTTGACTTGAGCATTCCTAGTTTTCATTTTCTTTCTCTGTATGTTTACCATTCGTTTGCTCAGAGGTTGATATGCTTGTTGCTTCCTGAGCAGCTCTTCTTTTCTCCACCTTAGCGGCCCGCTTCTTCTCTTCTTTCGTCAGCATGTTTTCTCATTAAAACTGATTAAGTCAGTGTTTGTGTTGCAATTACTTAGAACGTTTTCTTTAATTTTTTACTTAAGATGGCACTTAAGTCTTCAATCTGCCTCAAGAATGATTTAAGATATGAAGAGGTATTGGAAGTGACGGCGAAGGAGGTAGAAACGAGAACCGCCCTGCTGAGTTGATACTACAATAAAATAAAATAAAAAGAGGAATAACCTTGGAGGTCAATCATTACCCCGAAAGCAGATAGTAGATGTTGCATAGTATATGTGTACCAAATTTTAGGTCAATAGGTCAAATGGTTTGCGAGCTACAGATGATTTATAATCCTGGACAGACGAATGAAAAACCCGGTAGCGTATTATATAAGAAGATAACAAATAAAGGATTCCATTATATTTAAACAAATATGTCAAAAAGTAACCAAAAACAAAAGCAAAAGAAATCAAAAGTTAAGCCAAAAGCATAAAATAAGGAAAAGGCACCTCAGAATTATGCCAAACAAGAGAGGAGCAAGCACATTGCAGAAATGAAACACAGCGGTGTTGGCAGGTGGATTGACTTGGAACAATTGTTTGGTGCATCTGCTTTAATATTGTAACAGGCTATTTCACTGATATCTTTTGTAAGAAAATAAATTGGACTCAGGAAACATCAAAAAGAGTTGGGGAAATTGCCCTGTAGAATGTCCGCCGGATGTGATGAAAAATGAATGAAGTTGGATCAAAAACCAAAGCATGTGACAACATACAGTATTGCAATGAGGATATTTATACACAAAATGGCGACAGTATGTGATTTGGCAGAAAATGACATAAAAACAGTAGGTCGGAAGTGATGTCATCATGGAGGAACTGGAAGTGATGTCATTCCGAAGGAGTCATAAGTGACATCATCAATGGGAGCCGTAAGTGACCTCATCATGGCAGAAATGAAAGTGACTTCATCATTAGGAGCTGGAAAGTGACGTCATCACGGTGGGACCAGAAGTGACATCATCACTGGGAGCCGGAAGTGACCTCATCATGGCAGAAATGAAAGTGACTTCATCATTAGGAGCTGGAAAGTGACGTCATCACGGTGGGACCGGAAGTGACATAATCGCTGGAATAAATAAACGGAATTGATGTGGAGTGGCCATTTTGAGAATCTGGAAGTAATGAAGGGTAAGTGCGTGGAATTGTTATTTGTCTTCTTTGGGTTTGGTAAAGGAGGGACTCAAAATCAACCCTTCAACTCTTGATAGATCACTCACTTTAGGCCTTGTTGGTTGTCTCCTAAGCACACTTGTGTGACGCCTTATAGTGATAAAGTATGCACTAAAAAAACTTTAAGGTATAAAATTAAACATTTCATTGTGTTGCTTTAATTAATTTGTAAAAAGAACTTCCTTGCTTTCTCTGCTCTTCACATAACAGGTTAGAACCAATCAAAAGAGGAATGTGAGGTTATCTGAACAGACACATTCAAACACAAGTTGGAACTGCAAAGATGAAAGACATGCTTTGCACTGCTCCAGGACCGTGAATTGAACACTGATTGGTAGAAGGTTCAAGAGCATCGGTCATGCCTTACCAGGGCTGCTTCAAGGGCATGAGACCTGCACATGAAAAGGGAGCTCTCCCTTAAATTAAGACACCCAATTAGTCAGGGATACATTAAGGAAGAAGAATGGCAGTATAAATATACAGCATGGCATCGATTTCCATGCAGGATCAAAGAAATGTCTGTTCAGACTCAGAAAAGTAATACAAGATTATGAGAGCCATCAGATAGCCCCGACCTCTAGCAAGAAGAGCTGCAATCCATCCAGGTTGTACTGTTAAGAGTTGTCACATCTATCTACTTTGCTTCTGCATTTGGCACATTAAGAATGTTAGTTTAGAAAATGTTATTCTATAGTGAGTGAATTATAGTTTGAAGTTTTAGTGTGACAGATGTTGGGACAGACCCCTGAGGGACTCCATTCATGACTTCACCCCACATAGAGCATTTTCCTTTTATCTGCACTGTCAGACAAGTGAGCATTAGGAGAATTTTACGTATTTGTACTGTATGGATGCGAAGAAGGGATTAAGTGAGACACTGCTTATTTCTTTAGAACAAAGGAGAGGAACCAGCAGAGGACCACTGATGTCACATCAGTTTCACCCCTTACGGTCTCTCCATTATGTAAATTGGTGTTAGCTCACACTATATCTACTAAAGACACTGGTGCTCCACCACATGGAAGAGTCCTTTATTAAATCTGTCAGATGCTGATTTCTTTCATTTTGGCACAACTCTACTCATTTTTTGTCTTTTGAACATTTTCATTAAATGGGTCATCCTCTGGGACCCAAACCCTCATCCCTTTGTTTGTTTACTCCATTACTCTTGGTGTCCTGCTGGCTGACCAGCTTGAGGTCCAGTTTTGTAGGGTACCATTGAATACAGGGACGAGTTTCCTCTTCTTGTACAACAACCTCATATCCCTGGCAGTCTAACTGTCCATTGGATGCTGAAGGTGTCCCAAAAGCAGAAACCGACTTGTATACTTGATGCCACTCATAAGATACAAATGTATTGTTCCAGCAAAGTTGTCACTGTTTGTGTCCTAACTTTCTCTGTTATCTGTTAGGGATCAAGTCTCTATTTGCCACCAATTTTAATCTCTCATCACTAACCGTTCTCTGCCTACTGTCTAGGTGGCATCCCTTCAAACTGGCCACCACTCTCAAAGGACACCAGCCCCTTTGAAGTATCATCTGACAAGATTTCAGGCTCTTCTTTTTCACCTCGAATTGTGGAGAGCCCCCTGCCAGCTAAAAGCAGGACTGATGACAGTTCAAGGAATCAGGGGGTCACATAAGGAGGATGAACAAAGAATAACACAATCTGCAGTCTCTGCCTCAATGTCGGATTAATGGTCTATGTGGCCCCAGGGGGCAGTAATTACCCAGGGGTCACTTCTTATTTAGAGTGAAGACCTTGGGATTTGGCCACAGGTGACTTCCATAATTACCTGGTGGCTGCTTTAATGAGGGAGAGAGCAACCGGTACACTTTATGGATAAAAAGTAGTCAAGAAGAACATCTTGAGTTTTGTTTTTAATTACGACAGCTAGTCTCTTGTTATTGCATTTGGTATCTAATGATTGTATGCTTTTACTCTGCCATGCTGCTTTAGAGCTTGGCTCTCCCGCTGGGAAACGGCGGGTGCAGTGAAAGGCAGCGTCTACCCTTAGTGTTGGGAAAAGACAGGAGCAGTAAATAAATCAATTGGATTTTGTTTATTCCCCAGTGTGCATCTTTTATTCTTTATTTTTTTTAGGAGCAGGCTGTATCAGGTTGTGGGTCTGCCATTCTTTGGATTTTTTATGCTCTTTTTTTTTGTTTGTTTATATCTTGCTCCCTTTTTTTATAATGCTTTTATTTTTGGATTTCAAGAACTTGTGTGGGATCTCTGCTGGATGGTGTCTGGTTTGGTCTTTTAATGTGAACTGTTCCATACAAGAGATTTACTGATATCAGCCGAGGAGCTGAATGGATGAGAAAACTGTTTGAATAGATTTTATCTTGCACAGCACTGGTAGGCCTTTTGTTATTCTAAGCAGAGTGTTTTATGGTGGATTGTGTAAATAGACTCAATTTTGGTAATTTTAAATCATGTGTCACTTATTTTGTATTTTATTGTAACCATAAATATAACCTTGTAATGCACACCCTCTTAACTTGATGTTTTACTGGTATCTGGAGTTATTTCTCACACCACCTGAATAAAAGATCCCATCACTTAAAGTAATATTGTTGAGATCATACATAATCAAGCATGTTGCTGGTAAGAAGGTATAATTGACCATAAGGAGCAACTACCGCACCATTTTGTACACTGGAGACCCTGGTCATACCAAATAATTTATAGAACTCAGATTGCTTAACAATGTCTGCTCAATCCACAGAAAAAGCTGAAGATGACTGTTGGAGTAAAAGATATCTGGTCACCCCTGTTCTGCATTTTAGCCAAATTGCCCTAAGGTGCAAGAATGCAGTGCTTTTAGGGATCACCAGAGGGCACTGCAGTCAGGTATCCCAGAGTCCATCAACCCATCCATTTTCAAAAGCTGGGCCAATTTTTATAAAGCATCTGAGAGTAGGAAAATGGTCTTACCTGACTTAAAAATCTTGGTCCTATTCTTACTCTTCACCAGGATTTAGGAGAGCCGACTTGCTAGAAGCTGCTAAAAGATGGCAGAGATCGACACATACAGTGGTGTGAAAAACTATTTGCCCCCTTCCTGATTTCTTATTCTTTTGCATGTTTGTCACACAAAATGTTTCTGATCATCAAACACATTTAACCATTAGTCAAATATAACACAAGTAAACACAAAATGCAGTTTTTAAATGATGGTTTTATTATTTAGGAGAAAAAATCCAAACCTACATGGCCCTGTGTGAAAAGTAATTGCCCCTGAACCTAATAACTGGTTGGGCCACCCTTAGCAGCAATAACCAATCAAGCGCGATGTATAACTTGCAATGAGTCTTTTACAGCGCTCTGGAGGAATTTTGGCCCACTCATCTTTGCAGAATTGTTGTAATTCAGCTTTATTTGAGGGTTTTCTAGCATGAACCGCCTTTTTAAGGTCATGCCATAGCATCTCAATTGGATTCAGGTCAGGACTTTGACGAGGCCACTCCAAAGTCTTCATTTTGTTTTTCTTCAGCCATTCAGAGGTGGATTTGCTGGTGTGTTTTGGGTCATTGTCCTGTTGCAGCACCCAAGATCTCTTCAGCTTGAGTTGACGAACAGATGGCCGGACATTCTCCTTCAGGATTTTTTGGTAGACAGTAGAATTCATGGTTCCATATATCACAGCAAGCCTTCCAGGTCCTGAAGCAGCAAAACAACCCCAGACCATCACACTACCACCACCATATTTTACTGTTGGTATGATGTTCTTTTTCTGAAATGCTGTGTTCCTTTTACGCCAGATGTAACGGACATTTGCCTTCCAAAAGTTCAACTTTTGTCTCATCAGTCCACAAGGTATTTTCCCAAAAGTCTTGGCAATCAATCGAGATAGCAAAATGAGAGATGCTTAACAGTGGTTTGCGCCTGGGAAATCTGCCATGCAGGCCGCTTTTGCCCAATGGTGGAGTCGTGAACACTGACCTTAAAGGCAAGTGAGGCCTGCATTCTTGGGGTAATTTTGGTCGGCCGGCCACTCCTGGGAAGGTTCACCACTGTTCCATATTTTTGCCATTTGTGGATAATGGCTCTCAAGTCCCAAAGCTTTAAAATGGCTTTATAACCTTTACCAGACATAGATCTCAATTAATGGATCTTTGATGTGTAGCTTTTGAGGTGCTTTTGGTCTACTTCTCTGTGTCAGGCAGCTCCTATTTAAGTGAGTGAAACAGGTGTGGCAGTAATCATGAACTCAGGTGTGATACACCACAGTTAGGTGATTTTTAACAAGGGGCAATTACTTTTTCACACAGGGCCATGTAGGTTTGGATTTTTTTTCTCCCTAAATAATAAAAACCATCATTTAAAAACTGTGTTTTGTGTTTACTTGTGTTTTATTTGACTAATGGTTAAATGTGTTTGATGATCAGAAACATTTTGTGTGACAAACATGCAAAAGAATAAGAAATCAGAAAGGGGGCAAATAGTTTTTCACACCACTGTATATCTCGGAAAAGGCAGAATGTTTCCGGAATGCTGTGGAGAATAGTGAACTTGTAAAAAAATATCAATATGATGGAGATGGAATAATATTCTTAACAAATTTTTGCAAGTTATGTGATCACTCCATTTACATGGGGAAGTTGTGCACTGTCATTTGAAATGAAAATGTTAGCAATTTTACATGTTAAATGCAGCTTTACAATAGTGAGGGTTTAGGTACAGTATGTCCTAGATATGTTACTAGCAATTGTTTCTTGAAGTTTGCACCAAACCTTCAACACCCTTAAAACCTGTGAGGTAATTTAAACAATTCTTCATCAACCCTTGTGTGGTAATGTTAAGGCAAGCTGCATTCGTGCAAAGTGTCATGCACAGAATGATCATCGCCCCAAGAGTGGTTGAGAAAACACCTTATATGTGACGTGCAAACGATATCACAGTAGCAACATTCAGGTGGTCATGGGTGTGAAATGTACTGTAGTAAATATCATCCTGAAGATAGCCAGTGCTCATGGGTAATTGACAGTGAAATATCATACAGGAACACTTCCACAAACCTCTGGGACATTACCATTACATTTTACAAACCCAGGAAGGCACATGATTAGATAAACAGAGCCTCGCAGAAGATAAGGGGGAATCACAGAGAGAGGCACGGCACGCCACAGTGGAAGACGATCAGGAACAATGAAAGAGCGAAGGTAACTTCAGAAACTACACCGTGGCTAGTTTTAGCATAACTGTTACTTTACAAGGTGTAGCAGATATAAGAGAAAGGTGATTCATCTGACAGTACTGTTTTGGATCATCCATCCATAGATTTTGTAAACCTGTTTTATCCTGAGCGGGGTTAAGGGGAAGTTGGAGCTTGTCCCTGCAAGCATAGGGCACAAGACTAACAATCACTGGCGCATTTATTGGACTTTTATTGGATTTTGGACTTTACTCTCATTCAGTGTGTGTCTTGGCCTTTGCATTTGACTACTCATTGTAGTATTATTCTTTATGATGTTGCAAAGAGGCAATTATTAGGTTTTCTTTCTTTCTAATCCACCACTATGTTGAATATTTTCATTATTAGTTAGAGTAGATAATCTGAGGTAATGTGGACCAATAATACCTTGGATAACTTAAAATGACGATTACCATATATACTCACATATACAGTAAGTCGGGTCTTGAAACCCGAAAAATCGATCTTAAAATCAGACCCCGACTTATACGTCCGTTCAAAAATACGACACTTACATTTTTTAATTTTTTTACATCTTCTTGCCTCCTCCAATCTCGTATTAGTTTCTCTGACACACCGAATTTTGTTGCAGCAGCACAGTTACCAATTTCTTTCATCTCTTCATTGACTTTTAATTTAAAACCAGCTTCATATTTTCTTCTGATCGAATGCTCCATCGTAGATAAGGGATGCTCTTACGATAAAGGTGTATGAGGATGTGAAATACAAAAAACACAAAACAGTGCAAACGTCGCTTCGGAACAGTTTGGGTGTGGACACGTAAGCACAATACATAGAAAAAAGGCAGTGTGCTCCGTGGTGACTCTCTCAGGTGTGAGTTAGCATATCATAATCTTTTGGACCGATAGCGTGAGTTTTCCACATTTGACATATGACCAACATTATAAAATACCGGAAATTATACTGTATACTTGTCCGCGGGAGAATTTAAATGTGGGTATATACGGTAAATGGATTGCCACAGCCATTTCTGATTAAAAACTACAGATATTAAAGATTTTGATCTTTTTATGGTACAGTATCACTTTTGAGCCTCTTTTCGTACCTTAGTAGAGTTGGATTCGTACCAAAATTTTGATTATGGTATCAATACCAGCTTTTGGACCTCAGTACTGGTTTAGTGAAACCCATCCTGTGTAGTCTAACTCCAGCCTTCCTGGTGCGCCTCACAATTGCGTGCCTCCCAATGCAGCACTACCCTCTTGACTCAATCCCTGACTTAAATGATTCTTTCTTCAGATGAAAAGGAAGGTCCTACCTGGCACTAGATAGGTGTATGTAAGAAAATAGACTATCCATATTACTGCCATTAACAGAGATATTTCTGACCATGCATCACGCAAGTATCTTCCTGGTGTCATTATTTGTTTAAGACCATTGTTCATCACGGTCACAATATTAAGGCAGGTGCCTCTCAAGGACCCAGGTGAATTCTTTCTTGCCATTAAATGATAATAATTGATCCGTCTCTAATCCATACTGCTGTATAAGGAGTGACTAAAACACCTACCACTTACCCTGTGTCACACACGTGCAAGTAGGAGGAAGCTGTATGGACCAAGTGATGGAAATTCCACGCCAGGCCAGGGGGTGGCAGGGTGCACTAGACCTTCTTCTGTTACCCCTACAGACGAAACACAGGAAAACCTGTCTGACTCATCCCTAAAGATGTCAGTTTTGGTTCTGGTGCCTAGAATGACGTCACTTAGGGGTTCCCTTCAAAGACACCACAGTCTTACTTCCAAAACTCATGCAGCTAGTGATAATATACGAGTGGCTGCCCCAAATCTTTTTAGTGTGTCGATTCTGATCCTTTTACACTTTTACACTACGTGGACTCTTCATTAGCACGGAGAGCATGGAGCATAAAACTCTACAGCATGACTTCTTCCAACACCAGGACAGTAATATTTTCTTCCTAGCTTGCTTTTTCTTGGTTGGACATTTTTAAGTCTGAGGCACTAAAATTGTTCTTTTCAGTTTACTTGAGGTTATCGGAGGAGCTCCGCAGGGTGTTATCATTTTATGAGCTACATCTCCTGCCTCTGGCTACCAGCTCCCTACATGTATCACTCTAGTAAGCTGATGATCAAAACATTCTGCATAAGGTTCCCAGCTAGGTAGCTGCCTAAGTGCAAACCACATTGGCAAAGTTGGGAACTAAGCAGAAACAACTTGATATCGGTCCTCAGGAGTGGCACCCATTGCTTCACTTCCTCAGTGATGCCAGTCAAAAAATATTAATGGATCTGAAATGAATTTAGAGAAAATAAAAGCTGAATGTGGTCCTGAAAGAAACAAAGCACTCAGCTGAAGAGAACAAAGCACAGAAGGAGTCCCACCACAGCACTGATGGAGAGCTGCAGCATTTATTGGTATACTTGTTTAAAAAGAAGATGAGAATAGTTGAGTTTATTGTTTTGTGATTTTATGCTACTTTGAGAAAAGAGTAACATAAATGTAATTATATTAAGCTTACAACATTTACAGTACTATGCTTTCTTTTTCAGTTAAATAATATTGGCAGTTTGCTATTTCTTTGAAAAATCAACAGAATGCAATTTTCTGGACCAAGCAATTTCTATGGATGCTTTATGAAAAGAATTGTAACTGAAAGAAGGATGCTTCAAGTGAGCATGACCAAATGAAAAGGTGAAAAAAAAGGCTTTTTACGTTAAATTTAATTCTCATCACTAGTCTTCTTCCCAGGCGTTTGATCAGTCTAACAGCATGTATTCATTTTACACTTTACACAGAAAATGTCTGCCACAAAAAGCACTCATTTACCTCAGCTGCATAGCTTGAGTCAGCAGACAAGCTGCTCTTGTACCCCTTGTGACAGACGCCCGGGGCTCTTACCTGATGGAAAGACCTGGGGAGAGAGCTTGCAAAGGGTATCATCTCCCCCCAGAATGTCAGAGGGGAGACCCCCCTGCCTTCACCTCACCCCCGGCTTGAAACTTAGAAGGTCAGTCCTGTTGGGACCAGTGGTCACTGCCAGGGGGCACATAGAGAACTGCTGGGCTCTTTTTTGCCCTTTATAAGCCTATTAAAAAGTTGTTGAAATATGGCCAGTTGATGACAGAAGAGTGGAAAACAAAAAATCTAGTCAGTAGCATCCCTGGAGAAAATGAACCTCGGGGCGGGGATCCACAGTCACAGTCCTGGAGGCCTAGGCCAGCTGGTCACAACCTCACACTTTATCCTTTAAAGCTCAGCACCTGGTTAGGAAAAAATGCGTTTAGCATAGGAAAGCAAAATGTATTAGTATTATTATTAAAACAGATTAATTCAAAGTTTAATTCACAGTGACTGCATCTCAGCAGGGTGGCCACCAAAACTCAGGCTTCAGGAGAATTCAGTGACATCCATTTTGTCTAAAGAAGACTCTGAGATCTTCTGGAATGAGACATTGAAGCAGCCCAGAACTTCTTGCAAGAGAGAACTCTGTGAAGAAGTTCATAAATAAGACCCTCAGTTTCAATGCAGCTGTGCTCTCTTTTACTTATCACACAACCTTGGAAGTTTACACGCTGCTGATCCTGGGACAGACTGCATGTTTACTTGTCTTTCATTTTGCAGAACTTTCTACAAAAAATTACCTTGTCAGGAGCAATTTGCCTAACAGTAAGGAGTCGTGTCCAGCCTTCCTGGTAAGAATATATTGCATCACAGAACGCAGCTTACGCATGTAGCCAATCTAATTTCAAGGATGTAGACTTTCCACTAAATCTCAGTTTTCTTGGAAATGTCTTGCTGCTAGCTATGTACATTACTCCAACTAAACTCTGAGCATTGATTTGTTGTCTCGAGACATTCCAATGAAGGAAATGAAAAAGAAAAAAAAAAACTCTTTATGTCCCTCATACTTTGCACAGAATCGTAAGGATCTTTCACAGCACGGTTGTGGATGACAGATGATGACTTCACACTGGATCAGAGGGATAAATAGTACCAGGAAAGGCATTTCCAAAGATCCGATTCATCAGTGCTCCAGATCATCAGTGCAGGAGAGTCCCTTGAAAGGCAAAGTTACCAGAGACCATATGACGTGCAAACATAAATCCACCAAAATATTACACCAAAATAGATGAGGAGGATGAGGTACATTCTGGATGTTTAAATCAGCATGTCAGGCAAGTTACTCTTATATTGAAAAGAAAGAAAATTCCTAAAAGTCAGATAAAAGCACTCAGAAATTAAAAATGGATGTCACATCAGGAGCAATGGCAGATCTGCTATGAAACTTGGGGCTGTGAGGCTAAGGATCTGTGTTGGTGTCTGGAAGGCTGCTGGTTCAAATCCTGTTACTGGCAGAAGGGATCCTACTCCGTCGGGTCCTTGAGCAAGGCTCTTAACCTGAAGATTGCTCCAGGCGTGCTATACAGTGGCTGGCCCTGTGCTCTGATCTCCAAAGGGCAGGCGGAAAAGATAATAAAGAAAACTAAAGAAGGTTAATCTTCAGGGCCCCGAATTCTGGAGGGCCCCTAGAAGCGACTTTAATTTTCATTTCCCATAACCCACTGTCACACTTCCCTCGTACATATCCTGTACCGCTCTTACATACTTCTCTGCCACTCCCAACTTTCTCATACAATACCACAGCTCCTCTCGAGGCACCCTGTCATATGCTTTCTCCAGGTCCACAAAGACGCAATGGAACTCCTTCTGGTCTTCTCTTTACTTCTCCATCAACATCCTCAGAGCAAGAAGAAGATAACTCGAAAGCTATAAGGCACAGGAAATGTTTATTCACACCAGTGACTTTGACATGTAAGATAATTCATTACGACAATTTAAATCAAATTCAAAGATGTAGTGGTTACATTTTTTTTTTAAATTAGTAGTGATCTGTTGTGGAACAACCCCATTGAAGAACGTAACAGTGGTTACCCAGCCCTCATGGCTGGTTGCGAAGGGACCCCCATCACAGCCCCAAAAATGTAAGTATGTCACTAAGCAGGAAAAATAAAACTGAAAATGTGCAGTGCCAACAGAATACTTTTTAAGAACTGAAAGGGCCAGAGAAGTCTAATAACAACTGACCTGTTCTTCAAACGTCAGGTTTCTCAAGTTCTGACTAGATCTCTCAGACAATGTTATCCATTCATCTCAATGCCACTGTCCTAAGGAAGGCCAGCAACAAAGTGGCATTTGTCAAGATCATCTCACATTGTGTCAGGATGTCCAGCTCAGTATCACCCCACTCAGGATGGTAGGCATGAAAAAGATGAACATGCTATTATTATTATTATTATTATTATAAGGATAGCTTTGGTGTTTCAGGTTTAATTTGTTACGAGCTGTGCTATGCAGGTATCCTCCGAGTACTCTGGCTTCCTCACACAGTCCAAAGACATGCAGGTTAGGTGCATTGGCGATTGTCCCTAGTGTGTGCTTGGTGTGTGTGTGTGTGTGTGTGCGTACCCTGCGGTGGCTGGCGCCCTGCCTGGAGTCTGTTTCCTGCCTTGTGCCCTGTGTTGGCTGGGATTGGCTCCAGCAGACCCCTGTGACCCTGTAGTTAGGATATAGCGGGTTGGATAATGGATGGATGGATAGATGTGCTATGCATCTAAGATGGGTTGAAACCTACACAATCCATATGGACATCAGTGTTAACATTTGCAGTGCACATGTCTCTGTTTTATGCCATTTGG
Organism: Polypterus senegalus; assembly: GCF_016835505.1. Lineage (NCBI taxonomy): Eukaryota > Metazoa > Chordata > Cladistia > Polypteriformes > Polypteridae > Polypterus > Polypterus senegalus. The sequence continues at coordinate 6,840,604 of NC_053167.1, forward strand.
TATGGAATTCATAAAAGCAATATTCATTTTGTGATGCACCATCTTTTGGAATGACGGAGGCACAGCAACTGGACAGACACACAGACTGACACACAGATAGTTAACCATAAAGAAACAGGGCTGCTTTGGTCTATTGTGTTGAGAGTGGGGGTGGCAGTTTGAATTTATAGTTATTAATAGCTGAAGAAGCTTTCACGTTCTTGTAAGTAAATCATACAAAATGTGGCTGAGGCATGACCCGAGTCCAAATAGCAGAAAGGCTCCATCTTAAACCGCTCCCTAACAGATAGCTGCAATTTAATTGTTGCCATTTTCTAAGTGAAAAACTCCTACGACTGTCAGAAAATCAAAGTGCAACATTTATGGTGGAAATCTTGGCTCACATTAAAAATAATGTGTTCTGACAGGTCTGCACATTTTAGTGTCACAGTGATTTCTAATTTGCAGCAAGACTAAGTGGATACCAGCGGGGGGCTCCCATTTAATTGGTACTATAGAGGAGTGAAAAAAGGAGAAAAACTATTTCTCTCATGAGCTGGATGTGTAAATTATACATATTAGTTTTTATATATTTCTACTGTACATACACACCGCATGCATAATGAAATAGCCATTTATTCTCTGAATCATTATTATTTATGTATATACTACACCAGCCCCTAAGCAGCTGATCATTAGCTCCCAGGAAAGGCAATGAGAAGCAAAGTGCCAAATATCACCAAATCTATGTCCACAGCGTACTAGATTTTGAATAGAATAGAATAGCATAAAATAGAAAGATTCTTCGGAAACAAGAGCAAGTAAATAGAAAGTGGTGTTTTGTTTCTGCTGAAGAGTTAGAGAAAGCCACCAGTCCAATATAAAACTTGTGTAACCCAGTTCTGGGTGGCCAGCTTTAGAATCAAGAAACAAACCAATCCTAAATTGTGTGCCCACCCACCACACAGCACACTGGTGCACACACCAGTCAAATTAGGAGTTGGCACAGTCTCACACACACACATACACACACACACATATATTTATTAAGAAAACAGCCATCGGGACACAGGGAGACAGGGACACTTTGAATGAACTGGCACAAACAATGGGTTTATTGGGTCTCTATTGTCAAGTGGACAGAGTCCAGTGAAATTCTTACTTGCATGTGCTAATAAATGTGCAGTATGTCATCTCTGTCCAGTGCCATGATTAGTGAGTAAGGGACATTTTTAAGGCTGTACCAAGCCCAATTAATGCCTAGGAGGCCAAATAAGTACATCTAAGGTCGGCTCTTTATAAAAATAATCACACGTGCGAGGCCTAACATAAGAAGTAGCTCAAACCACAAAAAGAGTGAAAATAAAGAACTTTTCTGCATTTGCATCCCTGTCTACTCCTTGGGACGCCTTGCAAATTAGGCAGGAGGTGAAATCATCATCTTTGCAGGACCTGGGTACTATACCAATGTCAATCAGTCACTCCAAGGTTGGATTGCCTTGAGTTTCATTGGGTGCCCATATCCCTGTATGTGCCAGTCTATTCACTGTGCCCAGAGTTAGACTCGAGCAGCGTGGTGAAGCAGCTTTTATGCTCCAAAGATCTGGGACACACTACCACTGGACTCTTGAAGGCTTTTGGTATTACTAAAATCAAACACAAAACATACCACTTTAAGTGAGCATTTAACTAATCATATCTTTTATTCCATTTTTTTTTATTTTGAGTTTCGTCTTTTTACTGTTTTAAGTCTCATGTTTTAATTCTTATTTTATTAGCGCTTGTAAAGCACATTGAGCTACATTTTAACATATGAAATGTGCTATATAAACAAACTTATTATTATTACCGTAGATCCCGGAATACAGGCCGACCCGGTATATTAGCCGAACCCCTTCTCTACCTGCTAAATTACATGTATTTGCCGATGACCGGTATTTAAGCCGACCCCCTTCTCCAAGCAAAATTTTCTAAATTTCCTTAAAAGTGTCTCTTCGGGTATATTTATAATGCTTATCGCAGAATTTGAGACTGCCGGCATTTTTGATATATAATATAATGTGCATAATTTACCAAAACACCAATCATTTTTCTAATTTACTAACCAAAAAGTTATAAAAAGTGCCTAGCCTACTTCGATTAAGCTAAGAGCATGGCGGCACGCATGGTCGCAGCGGCTCAGGGCTCTCCTTTTCAGTGCACTTTTTTGTTGTTTTTGTACTTTTTTATTGTCCTTGTTTGTGCACGATCGGTTTGGCGAACATCCGCTACACCATTCAGAACCTTATAGACACCGGTGTCCAGAGCCAGACATCTGTTTCGAGTGTTTTTCATCACACGCACAACATCCCAGACAACATAGCGAGACCAGCGGGCTCTCCGTGGATTGTTGTCGGGTCTAGGAGACAACACAGACGGAGGAGGGAAAGAAAGCAGAAGAAGGGCCGCAGATCCGGTGTTATGATAAAGCTAAAAAACAACCATACAAGCCCTATACAGAACTTTTTTCTGCACTGAAGGAGCTGCTTTTAATTTCATTGTAGATGCGTATAGTGACAATAAAAGAAACAATTTCATACTGTACTCACCATTTAATTTTACATCTTTAGGCTGCAGTAAGGGAGGAGATATTTCCACACAGTGTCCATCTTCGTTTCAATTGCGATCGCTTACTTTTACCTTCTCTTCCTTCCTTAGCAATTATGTGTCTTGCTTGCATGGTCTTAATGAATTATATATATAGGTAGATCACTGCAATGACGGAAATTACATCCACAAACACATGTATCTGGGTTCCAACTGACGCTACTAACGCTCTCGGTTGTTTGTTTACAATCGCGCAAGCGGATACACGTGATCGCATCCGTTTCGTAACGCAAGATGTTGATCATAAATGAAAACAAAAAATTTCATTTTAAACTTCCTGATAATTTATTATAAATTTTATTAATAAAATCAACAACTAAAACACTTTTTTGAATAAATTCTTTATTTAATTTAAAGTACCGGCATGCAAAGTTACTTCTTCATCTGAAAGATGGCTCTGTGGTTTCGCATTATTTACTCGATTCATCGGCAAAACCGGCATTGCGCTGGAAATCTTGAATCTGAAACGATACTCGTTGTATAAACCGACCCCCAAACTCCAAGCCAAAAATCTAGGACAAAATTCTCGGCTTATATAACGGGATCTACGGTATTATTATCCCGACCAGTTTGTAAGTTTTTGACATTTGGCTCATTGACCTTGGTTCTGGTTAGGTTTTATGATATTGGCTCTGTTTTCTAATCTTGCTTAGGGAATAAACTTGTGGTTATTATCTTTTAAATTTAGCTGACAATTAAGTTATTTTTAGGTTTGTATTTTGAATCATGGTTTTAAAATGTCATTATTTTTTTTAATAAGAATTATTTTTGGGTGCCCAGACTTTTTGACATTTTTTCCTTCCGCCTATGGCAATATGCATTGTAAAAGTCATTTGTTAGTTAGGTTATGTTAAGCTGATAGAAGTATTTTCTTAGTTATGTTTAAATGTTTGCCTAAATGTATCAGTGCATAGTCAATGGGAGGTTATGTCATAACCCCCTCAAGCTAAATTGAAAATGGAATTTTCAAAATATTTCTTATCATTCTAACTACAGACTAGTTCAGTATAAAATCTGCCTTGCAGCAGGGGAGGCATGGAGGGCAAACAGTTTCACACCGTACTGAACATAACGATTGTACTGAATATTCTGATGTACTACGGTGAAGTTTGCCATACAAAAGTGAAAACCTTTAAGTATAGAAAGTAACAGATGTTTAACAGGACAAAGCTGACATTGTAATGAAACAGAGAAGAAACCTTTTAACCTTCATGTATTTTATTCTGAGTGTGTAATGACTTTTTTCTAAAAAATTTTTGATTTACTCCTTTTTCAGATTTTAACAAAACCTTTTTAAAAAGGAACTTATCGGACTGAGAAATTTCTTTACTTATGAGTTTGACTCATGCTGGATACTACTTTGCCAAATGAATAGCAGCTCGACTTCGGGAACTTAGAAAAGATGCACCTACATGAATAACAAAATGCCAAGCTCTTCCTTAAAATGTTGGCAAGGCTAATTGCAGCCTGACATTAACACTATTCATAATTTTTAGATATTATAGAAACTGTCCTTGTTTCTGATTTTTAAGAATAAGGGGGATGTGCAGAGCTGTAGTAACTACAGGGTCATAAAATTGATGAGCCACAGCATGAAGTTATGGAAAAAGTAGTGGAAGCTAGGTTAAGAAGTGAGGTGATGATTAGTGAACAGCAGTATGGTTTCATGCCAAGAAAGAGCACCACAGATGCGATGTTTGCCCTGAGGATGTTGATGGAGAAGAATAGAGAAGGCCAGAAGGAGTTACATTGCATCTTTGTGGACCTGGAGAAAGCATATGACAGGGTGCCTCGAGAAGACCTGTGGTATTGTATGAGGGGGTTGGGAGTGGCAGAGAAGTATGTAAGAGTTGTACAGGATATGCACTAGGCAAGTGTGACAGTGGTGAGGTCTGAGGTAGGAGTGACGGATGCATTCAAGGTGGAGGTGGGATTACATCAGGGATCAGCTCTGAGCCCTTTCGTATTTGCAATGTTAATGGACAGGTTTGCAGATGAGATCAGACAGGAGTCACCGTGGACTATGATGTTTGCTGATGACATTGTTATCTGTAGGGAGCAGGTTGAGGAGACCCTGGAGAGGTGGAGATATGCTCTAGAGAGGAGAGAAATAAAGGTCAGTAGGAACAAGACAGAATACATTTGTGTAAATGAGAGGGAGGTCAGTGGAATGGTGAGCATGGAGGGAATAGAGTTGGTGAAGGTGGATGAGTTTAAATACTTGGGATTATGGAAGAGAAAAAAGTATATATTAGCATAAATAGCTATAAAAGTAATTAACAGCTTCTGAAACATTAGATTTAGCATTAAATAGAATGTCAAGCAAATAGTTAAATAAAAAATCAGTCATATTGCATTATGTTTTAAGCTAGAAGCAGAATTGCTAGTATGAGAAAGGAAAGACAGGATAGGAAAAGGATGACGCACAGAATCTGCCAAGGACAGGAGAAGGAGGGGTGTGTGCACCTGTGTTCAGCAAGTTAGGTAGCTAAGGAACAATATCAGTGAAAAATGGCCTTGGTAGGCATGTAAGAAGCAAGCTGAAATAGTGAATCAGCAGAAAAACAGCAAAAGGCATTGCTACAAACGAGGTCAAAATGATGTAATGCATGAAAAGTAAAATTAATATATTCAGGCACTAGCATAAATGAATATATAAAAATATATTTGAATTAACTTTAGCATAGAAATTAAGGCAAGTCAAGCGTGCTGAGCAAATGATTAAATAAAGGCATATGCCATATTTCTTTTTAATTAAAACTTAGCTTTGGGCGTCAAATAAACCAGCTAAAAAGTCAGAGAAAAAGGAAGTGACGAGAGGAAGCCCATAAATGAAAGAGAAATAACGTCTCTACCGGCCGTGGTCAGTAAAAATAAGCAAAAACAGAAACTAAGATGGACAATAGACAGGGAAAGTCAGGAGATAATGATGGCTCCCATGAGAACCCGAGGTATTGGCTGGACAGGTGCAGAGAGGAGTCAGAGAAAAACAGCTAATTGAGCGAGGTCGGAATGATAAGAAATTACTATATGAGTTTCGAATTCTGAACTGTTTGGGGCTCAATCTCATTTGGCTGAATTGGGTTGAGTCCGTGTTGTTGTTTTATTGCAATAAAGCTTTAAAACTCTGCCTATTCTGAGTCCTAATAGCCTTCATTTTCAGGTAAAAAGCCTCTTGGTGACAATTTTTCACCATGACAGGATCAACAGTACAAAAAAAAGGGGAGTGTGGAAGACAGGTGAAAAAGAGAGTGCAGCCAGGGTGGAATGGCCGAAGAAGAGTGTCTGGAGTGATTTGTGACAGAAGGTTATCAGCAAGAGTGAAAGGGAAGGTCTATAGGATGGTAGTGAGACCAGCTATGTTATATGGGCTGGAGATGGTGGCACTGACGAGAAAGCAGGAGACAGAGCTGGAGGTAGCAGAGTTAAAGATGCTAAGATTTGTATTGGGTGTGACAATGATGGACAGGATTAAAAATGAGTACATTAGATGGACAGCTCAGGTAGGATGGTTGGGAAACAAAGTCAGAGAAGTGAGATTGTGTTGGTATGGACATCTGCAGAGGAGAGATGCTGGGTATGTTGAGAGAAGGATGCTAAGAATAGAGATGCCAGGCAAGAAGAAAAGAGGAAGGCCTAAGAGAAGGTTTATGCATGTGGTGAGAGAGAACATGCTGGTGATGGGTGTAACAGAGCAAGATGTTGAGGACAAAAAGATATGGAACAAGATGATCTGCTGTGGCAACCCCTAAAGGGAGCAGCTGAAAGAAGAAGAAGAAAGATTACAGAAACTGTCCTATCACTTATGGATCAATTATATGCAATAACAACATCAGCCTAGTTGCTGCATTTGAGGGAAGAGTTAGGAAAGGTTGAGGGGGGCCCTCAAATCAAATCTAATCAAATTCAATCAAATTGAATTTTTGTGTTATATACAAATTATACATACAGTACAATATGCATCGAAATGCTTAGTTGCAAACTCCAATGATTGTGCAGATGGATGCTCCACCTCAGTCTCCCTGAATTGCTCTTCAGGCACTGGTAGTGTTTCCCTGACTGCAGCACAGGGGAGAAGATTGTTGAGATGGCTGGTATCTCTGATCATTTTATTTGCCCAATTCGACATTAATTGGTGTAGGTGTCCTGGAATTTGGAAAGTGCACAGTGATGCATTCAGCTGACGGTGCCACTCTCTGCAGAGCCTTGCAGGTTCTGCTGTGTGCTGCTCTAAAACCAGTCAGTGACACTTCCTGTCAGGATACTTTCAATGGTGGTTGTGTAGAAGTTCTTTTGGATCTTAGAGGACAGTCTGACATCCCTGAGGCATCTGAGATACTGTTGTGCCTTCTTCACCAAGGCGTCAGTGTGTTTGTAATAGGACAAGCCCTCTGTCTTGTGGACACTGAGATATTTGAAACTGTCCACCTCTCCACCTGATTGCTGTTAATACTAAGGAGGTGGTAGTGCCTCTGCTGTTTTATCTCCAAAAGTGGACAATCAGCTCATTTGTCTTGCTGACACTCAGGAATAGACTGTTGTCCTGATACCAGTGTGACACACTCACTACTTTATCCAGGTAAGTCTGCTCATTGTTGTTAAAGATCAGTCCTACTACAGTTGTGTAATGAGGAAAAGTGAGTCATGCACAGCTGGGCAGTCATATGTGTAGAGAGGGCACAGCAGAGGGCTCAGAACACAGCCCTGTGGAGTCCCTGTGTTGAGAATGAGGGTTGATGAAGTGTGACCACTCACTTGGACCACCTGAGGTCTTCCAGGCTTACAAAGTTTTTAATTTTGCAAAAATTAGGAAAATGCTTAGGTGGACTGGGGAATCATTTCCGGTCATGCTGAATCATGCCATCCAACTATCTATTTACAATTGTTTTGTTTAATGGTTGATGTAGATCTGGTGTTGCATAAGCAAAATGCCAATAAAAATAGACAACCCACAAGTAAGAACCTATAAAAGAAAGAGCCTGTAGTCCATTGCCATAGTTGCTAATGAGCCACCAGTTCTGATCTTCTCCACTGCTGCTGTTGAACCTCCTGGATTTTGCCCATAAGCCTGCCTGACACAACTTTGGAGAAGATCACACCAGTTTTTTTGCCCCAGTTACTTCAAGGGCTGCCCCAATGTGTGTGCCAGCGTCTTTGCTCATGACCCCAGGAGGAGCCACATTTGAACTTTCGCCTGAACACACATCAGGAAGGGTTTTCCCAGAGCTGATGTCTTAGTGCCCTCCAGGAGTTGCCACAGATATATCTTTAAATGGGGACACTTTTGATTCCAGTAATGTCATACAAGGTCAGGTTAAAATAACCACTCACACTAATCACTTGCATCTTTGTGCTTGTGTGAGTGGAAACCGAAGCGCTGAATGGAAAGTCAATGCAAACATGGGGAGCACATGCAAACACATACAGAAAAAGATTCAGCCTTAGCAGTGTGCTACCCTTCATAATTTATGTAAGTATTGCCTCACATTAGTTATCCTCACATGGAACCCAGCTACAGGGGATGCACAAACCAGTGTGTTTCTTCATGCCGGTCCCAAGCTCAGATAAATGGGGAGGGTTAAGTCTGGGAGGGCATCTGGTGTAAAACTTTGCCAAATCAATATGCGGACAACAATTTTGGATGATCCACTGTGGCAACCCCTAATGGGAACAAGAAGAAGAAGAAGAAGAAGTAGTTATCCTCACATGGACACCTGCCTTGCTGAATAGGAGGTTTTAACAGCATGCAGGTATATGGCTGTTTTTTGAGTCAAGGGAAGCCTGGAAGTAGACAGAAGTATTTTCTGTTTCCTGTAGCCTGGTAAACATCCCAGATCTACTCTATTATTACTAAAATCATAAGCTAATACTGTCATTAATGTAAGCCTAGTGAATTACTTACTGTTGGTACAGACTGAAGATTTTGGCACTGAAAATGTAAGTCAATGCTTTTCCTTTTGTAAATGTATGACAGTAAGATGGCACCTGCTGTTCTTCTACTTCTGCATCCCTGAGAGAATTATTTCTTCATACAGAAGTATACAGGTGGGATTTGGTGTTTGGTATTAATGGGGAAGTCCAATTTTAAGCAAAGCATTTTGAGTATTGATGCTAACATTATGCATGAGCCCCTGTGGTTGTTTACACTTTCTTGTAAAATATTTCATCATGAAGGACTTATTATGTCCAGGGTATTATAACATTTAAAAAGAGAATGAAGCTACAATAGCATACATTTAATAACAACAGAAGATACAAGGCGGTCACTGTTCACTGCTTTACCTCAGAGGATAGAACTACCAAGATAATGAGAACACACACATCTTTATAGTGCAGCAAAACAGAACCTGAGTAACACACACACACAAACAGAACATTTCAGAATAAGAGTGGCATGTACAAGGCACCTCAGAATAAGACGGAGGCGCACAAAATATCTCATCTTCATTATTAGATAACACTTATTAATAGACCATAATGTTGTAAGAAAGCAAGGAGACATTACAGAGACTTAAACAGTAGTTGCATATTATTTTGCACGGCATGCAAAAAGGGTGGCCTTGTAGTGCAGTACTTATGTCCTAGCCTGACTACATTGCAGGAGTCTCCAACTCCGGAGCAGAAGTGCTACTGTGGCTTCAAGTTTATATTCTAACTCTTTCCCTAATTCTTCTTTTCCTAAATGGGGACATGAGGTGAGCCAACAGACGACCAGCTAAGACAGTGACTCAAACTTCATTGAATGTCACTCCAATTCTAATTACAATCCAATTCTACCTGGTGTTTAATTACATCATTTGTTGGTAACCTCGTTCTGCCACAGCAGACATTTCCAAAACTGTTGTGTTTCTTTTTTTCTAAGAGCACTGTCATAATGATTTTGCTGACCTGAGCAGATCAACATTACTGAGACCTTCACCTTTCTCTATTTTCAGATGTTGTATGATGGACACAAGTTGCTGGTAATGTTGCCCTGTTTTGTATCTCATTATTGTGTGGTTAACTTGGTTTACCTTGGCAGTGACATTCATGTCTCTGGTGACTTTTCCTATGAAGTCAGTAGACGGATTGGAAGAGCATGGGGGATCATGAGGTCACACGCTGGAAAGGGATGTGTGGCGCTCCCGATATCTACGCAAAAGGACGAAGGTCCAAGTCTTTAGAGTCCTGGTGCTTCCTGTCTTGCTATATGGTTGTGAGACATGGACACTATCCAGTGACCTGAGATGAAGACTGGACTTCTTTGGTACTGTGTCTCTCCGGAAAATCCTTGGGTACCTTTGGTTTGACTTTGTGTCGAATGAGTGATTGCTCACGGAGTCCCGAATGAGGCACATTATCTGCATTGTGAGGGAGCGTCAATCATAAGATCCTCATTGTTGGGGACCCGAGTGGCTGGACCAGGCCAAGGGGTCGCCCACGTAACACCTGGCTGCGGCAGATAGAGGGTCACTTCCGGAGGGTGGGATTGGACTGCGTGTCTGCCTGGGGGAGTTGCCAACCGGGATCCCAAGTTGTTTCGTCGTGTAGTGGGGGAAGTTCAGCTTCCACACTTCATAGTTTTAAGATTGGTTAAAAAAACTTTTATGCACTCGCTTTTTAGCATGTGAGTTTCAGTGGTTAAATCTTTCTATGTATGTATTTTTATTCTGCATAATTTTATATTGCTGTTTATGTTTGTGTGTTCATGTACAGTATAATGTTTACTTTTGTTTTTCTTGTTAATAATTCCTTATCTGGCTTTTATTTCATACTGTTACCTTTTATTTTATGTAAAGCACTTTGGTCAACTTCTGGTTGTTTTAAATGTGCTATATAAATAAATAAAACCTTCCTAAACCTAACTTGTCTTTCTCTTGGTTGTCCCGTTCCTCTAATATGTCAGAGCTGGTTTTAGCTTGCCTTGTCTGAGGGTGCAGTCGAAAATATCAGAAGGGAATCTTGTTAGAGGGAACATGCATTCTATGGTCGTATCCTGCTGCTTTGATGTGGCCGGCCATTTGAGGATTTTAACAGTCTCTCGTTTCTCTTAACTATCTGTTCATATGCCACGGCACACTCATTGAATCTACATGTCAATGCATATTTATTTAAACACAATGATAATGAAATTGAATTTTAACGTGTTTGTATCGAACATCGTCCAGATGTTTTTAACTGATTTCCACACCATCATGAATTACTAATAGGAACGCTGTGTTAACCTCCTACTTACCCTCCCATCCCAACATCTTACTTTTTGAACTATGAACTTTTAAAAGTAATCCTTCTGTTGACTATGAAGTATTTTACTGTTTTCATGTGACATTTCCATATCACTGTAGTGCTCACATTTTTATTATTTTCTTACAAACATCTGAAATCTATTTACTAAGAAGTCTTTTTGCTAGTTTTTTACTTTAATGTGATCAGTGACCTTTGCTTTTTACATATCTTCATATCAAACTATATATTTTTTAAATTAGGAAATATGTAATTTAAATCTGTTTACAAGAATTTTTTTTTTTACCTTTTTATGACCTCTCTTATTTTTACATATCACAATATTGTCACTCGTGTGTGTTTTTGGGGAAAACTACAAGTTTATTCATGTTTAGAGTATTAGTTATCACCTTCTCATGAGCCAGAATAACCAAATTCTTATCTTTTTCATGAACCATAACGTTAGACCACAGGTGCATTTGTGCTGTGAAAAGATCAGACTTGACACACTTAAAAAGGTTTGGGGCAGCCACCTGCATAATGTCCTTGGCTGCAATGGGTTCTGAAAATCAAGACAGATGTGTCCTTGATGGAGTCCAAAACAATGTAGCGGGGCTACATAGGTAGTGTTGTTAAATGTCAGTTCTGAGTGCGTCTCGTTTCCATTGTCCCGTTTGCTGTTTATGTGTGTGTATCAGTAAATGCCGTCCCCCTTGGAAGAAGACCACAGCTTCAAACCTGGAAAACACCTGTCCACTATTAATCAATTACAGCCGTCACAGAACTATTTAAGCCAATAGGGGGGAAGAGAGAGGGGAGAGGAAAGGAGACAGAAGAGAAGAGAAGAGACCACAAGCCATCTATACCTGCCATATTCCATCTCTCGCATTTCATCCAGTTTGTTTTTCAATTCACCGGACTGACTTCAATATCCTCATCACAAGAGACCCCGGGGTCGAACTTCTTCATCCACCACATACCGAGGATCCACGGTGAGGCTGTTCTATTTTTTTCCGGGAAAGTCAAACGATTCATTTACCATTAGTTCAGTCAACCGTATTCAGGTCAGTTTTTATAACCGGACTCAAGTTCATGATCATTTCCGTATCTCATTCATTTTTGTTACTTGTGTTGTTTGTTATATGTTACAGGGGCAAGGGAGGGTTTTGTTGTATTTATACCTGTATATGGTGGTGTCTTGTTGTTGATGTGGTGGAGGGATATTTATATCTAAGTTTCTTTCTATTTTTGTATTTGTCTTGTTGTTTCATTTAATACATTTAATCAGTATAATTTTACATATCTGCTTTTGTGAGTTTATATTTACACCATTGATTGTGGGGAAATGTGTACTTTGTTAGAGGTACGGCTTGATAGTTAGATTCAGCTCAGTAAATTATCCAGGCCACAGGTCTTGGAGGTGTAGCTGCCGGCTGGGTAAGGGGTCGGCCGTTACAACAAGACTGAAGGTTGTTGGAAAAAATGGCAGCTTTAAATGCCAAAACAGAAAGTGACGTAGTGAACCCGAAAGTGGCGGTCTTCTGGTGTCGTAACCGGAAGTGACACTCTTCTGGGCACCGGGACTGCAAGTGACAAGTTTCTGAGCGCCATAACCGGAAGTAACATCATCAGGGTTGCATCAGACAAGTTTTCCCATTTTTGGTCTGCAGAGACAACACAAGAAGGTTTTGTGCACCCTGCCACCCCCTGGCCTGGCATGGAATTACCTTCCATCAGCTCTCTCCTATTCGCACAAGTGTGACAGTGCACACACATAATCAGGTTATGGTGAGCAACCCGCTTAAGTCAGAAACCTGATGTCTTAAATATTAGTGCAAGTGACCTGGAGTTCTCCTTTGTCAAAATGCTCTGCTGGCATTAAACTGTATAAAAAAGCATTCATCAGCCACCATGAATCCATGAAGGCTGTGATATCTCTCTTGTATTTTATACAGTAGATATATTTTGTCAAATTGATGCTTTCCTTATATGTTTCTGTATCTGGATTGCACGTGGCATACTCTTATTTTTGGCTTTGTGAATAAGTCCTGCAAAGGACGTGTGCTTCTTGCTTTACACCCAAAGTGGCTGTAATAATAATAATAATAATAATAATAATGCAGATATTTTAAGTTCAACAAAATACATATTATGTTAGGCTATTCATTACTTTAAAAAGTAATCAGACTACTCAACACACATTACTTGTTGTGTGTTATCCTACAACTCTCAAGATTGTGCTGCTGCCCTTAGCGCAGTATGTTCACTTCATCAGCATAAGTTAAGTGATTTCTGAAATATTGGGACAGGTCATTTGTGTCAGGAGAAAGAATTAAGTGATCTCCCAAGGAACTACCTCTGGAAATTTGGCTTGTGAATGCTTCCTCTGTCTTCCACCTGTGGCTGCTGGAAGTGTGTGTGAAGCAAATACATGGCGCAGGCTGACAAAGTACAAAGGACATGCACAGACTACAAAATCTTTAACAGTAACCCAGTTAAGGGTTTATATAGCCACACAACTGGGGTATTCACCAAGACATCTGCCTCTGTTAGCTCGATTTCTTAAGAGATCAACCACCCGGTTTCCTTAATGGATTACATGGCATTTTAGATACCAGGTTTCTGTAAATAATCAGGTTATTAAGGTGGCTCTGAGGCTAGGGATCTGCACTGGCAGTCGGAAGGTTGCTGGTCTGAATCCCGTAAATGCCAATAGGGGCTCTGCTCTGTTGGGCCCTTGAGCAAGGCCCTTAACTTGCAATTGCTGAGCGCTTTGAGTAATGATAAAAGCGCTATATAAATGCAAAGAATTATTATTATTATTTAAATGCATTCAGTGTAGAAAATGAATTCTCTCATGAAGTAGCTGCATTGGGTACAATTTAAGCACAGGTTGTGACAGTGCATTAGAATTTAAACTAAGGCCACTTTTAACAATACAACTTTCTGTTCTGCCCAAGTAACTGTGCGTCAAGTATCAGGGGTGGGTGGAGGAGTGTTTGTACTCAGGCCAGGGACCTCTTTTAATGAGTTTCACATTTCATGATTGTGAAGTCACACGAAAAAATGAATTTTAGTGTCAATTTTGTGAAATGGCAGGCAGAACAAAGCTTGTTTTTTTCACTACCAAAAGTAGTGGTAAAGATGAGCACTTTTTCTGTTGTATTCTCCATAATACTTTATATTTCTTTACTTTCTTTACTTGTAGAAAACAGTTATTGCTTCCTGTGGCACCCATTTCTTGATTTTAATAGACGTGTTGTCTCTCATTATAGTACAAAGGAACTTGAAATTCTCCACTTAACTGTGTAATATGGCCATTCACGTGTACCAGCTAATTAAATTGCCTACAACTCCCAGCATCCCCGGCAGTATTATGGCACTGGACAAATTCAGAGGACACAGGGTTTGCTGGGAACAAAGATAATTAAGAGGTCTTTTAAAAATAGAACCAAAAAAACTGCCAAGGGGATTGTGATCATCTATACATGTTTGTTTCTATGCATCACTCACTTTTGGATTACTGCTTCACGCTGGATTTATATGCTTGCCCTGTACCTGCTTGTTTTTTGTGATTTTATCTTGGTTGGTTATCATCTTCATCCAGGAGCCCTCCCAACTTCAATAGATTGTTACTCAATATCTGGAACACTGTAGTGGTGCTACTAGAATTTGGAACTGCAACTCCCAGCAGTCCCTGGAGTGGCTCTGATTGGTCTTCTACTGAGGATACAGAGACTGTTGGGGTCAAAGGTGGTCAAGCGAGGCTTATTCGTTTTGTCCTGGATCGTTTCATGGTTGGGGTCTGTATTGTCTGCCATCTATCTGTCACTTGAGGACTGTCTAGGTATTTATGGACACCCTGCAAAGAAAGGAGCACTCCTAAACCCATCCATCCGTCTTCACCATTTCAGGAACTGACGGTAGGACCATCTTTACATTCCCATTCAATGTGCGGATCTCTGGACTATCTATCTTCATCATTACATTTCATCCGTTGCCGTTTTTCATGGACTTTACTGTGTGTGTTTTGTTTGTGCTTTGTGTATTTAATGTATAGCTGCCATAAGGGGAACAGGGGTGGTATTGTTCTTTTCATTTGTTTTCATTACATTCTTTATTTGCTGTTTGATTACCGGTTTGCTTTGTTTTTGTCTCTGTTTGTGAATGCGTGCGGGTCAGGCCAAGGCTGGTGCGTCCCTGGAATCTCCAACATAAAAATAAATAAATCACCGTCTTCTCAAAACGGTGTGAATCTTAGTTTCACTTGACCGCTACAACACGGTAAGACAAAACTTTCATAACATTAAGGAAACTGTTCACTTGGCATCTCGATTCATTCTCTCCATCACCCACACCTGTTGTACTGGACTGTATTTTGGACCGTGTTTTGTAAGTGTTGATTGTTTTGTGTCTACTGCTTAATGCTTCATCAGGTTTCATTGTGTACTGTTTGTTCACCACGAGGGAATTGGAGATGGCTTTTGACTATGCATTGTTTGTTTAATACTTGTGTTTTCTTCATTATCTGCTTAAAATGTATTTTGTGTGAGAGTGTGTGTGTGCTGGGTCAAGGCTGGGTGTGTTCCTGTGGTCTCCATAGTAAGATAAGTAAATCACAATCTTCATACGGTGTGAAAGTTAGCATCCTTGTGACCGCTACACGTGTATAAAGGCCTCATAAACATAAGTTTTTTTGACATTTATTTCCAGATCATTTAGATTATACTATTTGAATTTATTCCTGTACTCAGACTTAGTTATAATTTGTGAAGAGAAGAAAAAAAGTCTGTCATCAGCAAAACAATCTCTCAAAATCTATATGTGAAATGTAAGCAAATGCTATGAAAACTATAAACCACATTTTTATAAATCATTGAAACACCGCAGAACTGGACAGCAATTTACTGAATCAATTGTCTGAAGACAGCTTTGCTTATTTTTCTCTGAATGATCAGTGGTAGCCTCAGGATTTGTATCTTCTATTGTTCTTTGTTAGCGTCTGTGAACGCTGAATAAATAGGTAATCTCAATTTCAATCAGATATCAGATAATTACAGTTGCAGAAAGGTAGCTTCAGGTCCATTACTGCTTGTTTAAAGGCAGACAATTGTGATTAATCCATCATAAAACATATGGACTATTATTCTCAATAAGACAAGTAAACTAGTATTTGATTTTCTACACCTTTACTGGTCAAGGGGAGCTGGAGTCAGCATTGCTTCAGAGTCCTTTATTTATACAATACTAGCTGTCCCCTGTGGCTCTGTACGCGTAGTAGTGAAACAGGACAAACTTTAAAAATCAATAAACAAACAGGTATCGCTAGCTAAGCTGAGGCAAGGTACACTCCAAAACGCAGAGGTTGACCGACTTGAACGGAGGCTGGCACGTGAGTGGGGAGTGCCCTGCCTGTCACCCTACTCCTGACGTCATGCTTCCCCCTTCCCTTGGCCCACGGCCTGTCTCTTAGCGTAAATGCATCGCTCCTGCAAGCAAATTATGATTCTTGGCGCGATGATAGAAGTCACAAAAAAAAAAAATGGAATTATAGAAAAAAATCCCGATTTAAATCTGTTGAATAGTTCTCTCGTTCGCTAGCTAAGTGGAGGTCAAGAGCCCTCTGAGGCTGGCGTGTGAGTGAGGAGGACCCTGCCCCCCTCCCCTTGGTCTGCAGTGTCTCTCTCGGGTTCGAGCAAATAATCGGTACCACAGGCGAACTGTAATACATAGCGCAATGAGAGAAGTCGCAAAATCAACCGGAATATTCTAACAAATTATAGAAAAAAAACGCTCTAAATCCGTTAAGTAGTAAACAGACAGACAGATGTTGGATTTTATTTATATATATATATATATGTATATATATATATATATATATATAGAGATAGAGATAGAGATAGAGAGAGAGAGAGAGAGAGAGAGAGAGAGAGAGAGAGAGAGAGAGAGATGGGAAACCGCTGAGTATGATATTATTATAATAATATAATGATGCACTTTTGGCTCACATGAGGTAGTGGTCAACCAAAACAGACTCCAAAGCTGTGGCTGTGATGCATTGCCAGTGAAGTGTCCACCAAGTGTTGCGCACTGTGAAATAATTAGCAGACAACATAAACATTAGTGTCAACATGTGGCACATTGTCTAAGATTGTGGACAAAACCTTTTCAGATGGTTACCGATTTAAATATGATTGTTTTGTTCAGTTCCAAGAATATTCCCCTGGTTCAGATATCAGATTTCAAAGATAAATTGTTTCACTGGAAAACTGAAGACTTTGGAAGCCTTTTGCTTTATAAACGGTTTAAGATCAGTCATACATCCATTCATGAAATGTTTTGCAACTGAGTCATTACCAACACAGTATGAAGATTATAAGGTGTCACACACGTGCGCATAGGAGCCAGGGGCTTAAATGAATGTTGTATGCTGGGACAAGGATTGACTGCGTGCACTGATGTTTTATCTCCTTCCCCAGCAGATCCCCGGAAGGGAAGCCACTCTAATTCTACATCTGGTTCCTCTACAGACTCTACTTCCAGCCTACAACTACAACCAGGCTCTGACATCACTTGCAGTAGACTTGCCTCTTCCTCCCCTTCATCTGTAAAAATCCAAACTCTTCAGGTCCCTGACAGTCCCATTTTGGATACAAATCTTTTGAGTATACTCTGAGATTCTTTTTCCCTAAATTGTCAAGTACAGTATACAGGGTGGATCCCCAAACCTTTTTGACATCTCTCTGTCTCTCATTACAAAGGATATATTCAGAAGGAGGAATTCACTGGAACTCCCGCCTCATATACATAATGACTGTGCTATTCCGTTACTTTCTGTTGTCTCATTGCCAGACCGAAGAATTTTTGCCCTTTTGCACTCTGAATTCTCAGACATTGAAGATTATAGATTGAAGAGAACCCAGTCAAGGGATTTATTAGACCACCTAAAAGTACTATTGGATCTAGATTTTTTCCTGTGGAGAAAGAGGATGGTACCCATTTTCTTTTAATAAATTACAGAGAGTTAAATAAAACTACAGTTAAGAATAACTACCTCTTTCCATCCTTGTTCACTCTATTTACAAAATTAGAATTAAGAGGATCCCATAAATTCATTCAAATAAGAGAAGCAGATGAATGGCAAACCTTATTTAACACAGCTTCAGAGTTTTACATGTCTACTATTTAATAAAACACAAAGGTCTGTGCGTCTAGTCCCCCAGAGCAATCTGATTGGTCAGTTAGGCTTTGCTGTGATTGGTCAGTTTGGTTTTGGTGATGTAACGAAAGAGAATCAGTGAGTGTGAGACACACAAAGAGGGGTAAAAGCACATGCTGAGAGAGTTGCCTTCAATGACAGAAAGTATAAAACCAGGCAGGAGGCAAGAAAGGCGACTTGAAAATAATGAGTCTGAGAAGCAGGCTTTACAGGAACGCGCTCAAGAGACACAACACCGGTGAACAGACATTCACACACACACAGGGCAACAGATATTATGTTACTCACTGACTTGTCTTTGACAGGTACCAAGACTAGTATTTTATAACGCCTTGTTGTCTAGCAAATACAACAATGTTTCAGTATTTGTAAATTATGTTTTTAGAGATGCTTTGCGCATATTAGTTTTAGACTATATTGATGATATTTTGACTTTTATAGAGACATTTAAGAGATGTTACATACAGTAGGTTATTGAGAACAGTAAAGATTTATCAGATTAATGTGTCCTGAAGTTCCAATAGCTGACTTCCCCATGGAACTCTTGACTTACAGTACACAGTAAAACCCCAGCTGCTTCAGGCTAATCTTTCGTGAAACTCTGAAAGGGTGATAATTTTACTAATACACAGATTCCTGTTAGACTTCTTTTTGGAACTGCCATCAAACACAAGCTAAATGATTTGTATGCCATCAGTAAATTTATGCACAATGAGTAACAAGTCGGGTTATTAGTATGTATATTGCAGACATATTTTATAATTATAAACTTTAAGAAACTAAATCACAAAACATACTATGGGCCCAAAGACACTTTTATTTGTCACAGGACCTCACGCACAGATAAACAGACTTGAGCTGGGAGAACTTTTTTTCCAACTCAAGCTGTGACGGTATGGGTGATGGGATAGCAGGCTGCTTGTGCTGATCGACACATTTACAAAACAAAAGACGCTGATGGAGAGGTGCGAAGGAATTCAAGTTGGACCGGGATTATGAGTTTTTTTGTAGCCTTCAGGGATTCTAGTGTTAATAAGCAATATTTAAAGAGAAAAGATATAGGCAGTAAAAAAGGATGATAGAGGGCACACTCATTTCATTTGAGTCCATTAAACATTCTCATGAATGCAACAAAATGAATCTGTGTAAGTAAATGACAAAATACTTTAACAACTACCATTAACTACTTCTCTTTGTGTCACAGTCAGTGGGCTCCAATGGGATTAATATTCCTGTTATCATCCGTTTTTGAAACCTATTATTTTTTTCTGTTTGAATTTTCCTTTATTGGGTTATAGTAGATAGATAGATAGATAGATAGATAGATAGATAGATAGATAGATAGATAGATACTTTATTAATCCCATAGTAGTGGTTGTATATGCCATCTGTTGGAATGAAAAATGCAATACACTGCATTAGTACATGCAGGAAAGCAATCAGAGTGGGTGTGTTGAGAAAGACACTCTTGAGTGAACGTGTCAGAAGTGACACTGTAAATGTTATGAACTGCAGTTTTACACTGTTGAATTAATTTCAATTAGAAGACACTCTTGCCCTTAGATTTAATTGTTAGAACGATAGTCCGCACTATTAAACACAATAATACAATACAATAATATTCATCTTCCAACCTTCTCCAGTCCTCTCCCTATGACTTTAGCCCCACTCCAACCCTGACTTAAACTCTCATTCCTTTTCATGCTAGAACTGGCAGAACTTCTGGTACAACAGTACTGCATCCAGGACGCAATTCCAGGAACCCCCTTCCCAATACTCCTTCCAGCCTGACAACTGAATGGAAGCTCCACTAGAGGGAGTGCACCAGAGAATCACATGACCTGGCCGGTTTTCCATCCATTATATTGGCTACCTGGCTGGATAAGGGAACACATCGATCCCAGGTATTCCTGTCTTCCTTTACAATGTGCATAGCTGAGTACAGAGCTCCACTTCACCCTGTATTGGAATATGTGGGTTCAGAAAAATAATAAATGAATGACTGAATGAATACATTGCTATCAGACAATAATGCCTCTTCAGGAGAAGCGCATTTGCTTTGGAACTGGAGGGAATGCTTCACCTATTTTTAGATTTTATTAAGTTATTTTTCTCATCCTCAGTATGCTTAAGGGCAATTAGTCAAGCTCAAACTCCCCACCCTGTTCCTCCATTAATGCACATGCTGAAAGGCAAGGCTACTGACTCCTGGTGGGCCCTACACAACAAACGTCTGAGAATGTTCATCTTTGAGGAGTCTGAGTGATGGTGACACGGCTGTTCGTCACACCTTCACTGCTTGCTCAGTGACACATTATAGGCTGCCAAATATTCCTCTACAAAAATTTGCATGTATCTGTCACTCATCTCTCTCCTAACATTGAATATATTGCTTTGCTAGAATATAAAATATTACTCAAAAAATTAAAAATGCACTGGAATTGATGACTGATTCACAGCTCTACTTTTCCACCATTTTTATATTGAATCAAAAGCCAATAAACTTTTTTAGAAATCTAATTGCCTGACTTTTATTGGAGAATTATTATTCAAGAGGTTGAGTTCATAGCATTAAATTGAGGATTTATTTACAAGAACATGCTCCATTTGTAAAATGCCATGTGCCAATGAAATTGTCTTTCAAAATCACCATACTGTGGACATTTTGTTTGAGAGTTTTAAGATATTTCACATTTCTAGTGGATTACTGGAGCCTTGGCTGCCTGAATTCATGTGGACTGGCTGGCAGATGAACGGCCTCGGCTGTGACAGCCTCATATGCTTCAGAAAATAAAGAGCCGCACTGCCAGTGTGGCATGCATTCCTGCCAGTCCAATTCGAACCCAGCAATCTTGTGTGTTTGTCAGCAGATACTGCTACAAGACAGAAATGGATTTCTGTGTGTTACCTTCAGGGCTTGCATTTCATCAATATTTCCAGAATTCTACAGCTACTGAGATGACAAAAGTTCAGGCATTGAAAATCACATGAAGTAGCTTCACGTTTAACGTTTTAGTAAAATTTCAAAATATTATTATTACTTATATGCAGAATTGGGCTTACCAGATTTCTAACAATTGGTTACATTTTTTTTTTCTAATTGCAGCAAAGACAGGTGAAATGACTTGCTTGTGGCCAACTAGTGTCAGTAGTGGGATTTGAACCCATAATCTCATGGTTTGCAGTCCAAAGAAGCATTAAACACTATGAATGCCCATAAAAGATAAAATGTAAAACATACATCATAGTCAAACTATAATATAATATAATATAATATAATATAATATAATATAATATAATATAATATAATATAATATAATATAATGTGGTGGGCTGGCGCCCTGCCCAGGGTTTGTTTCCTGCCTTGCACCCTGTGTTGGCTGGTATTGGCTCCAGCAGACTCCCGTGACCCTGTAGATAGGATGAAGCATGTTGGATAATGGATGGATGGATAATATAACACAATATAAAATACAATGGTTGGTTAGCCCCTTCCCAGGATTGATTCCTGCCTTGCGCCCTGTGTTGGCTGGCATTGTCTCCAGCAGACCCCTGAGACCCTGTAGTTAGGATATTGTGGGTTGGATAATGGATGGATGGATGGATAATATAATATAAATAGGGGTCTTTGCCTCCTGCTCACTTCGTTCGAAAACCCCCCAGGCCTGCGCTGCACCCCAGCCACTTCGCGTCTCTGCTGCTCGCATATGTGCATTTCACTTTCACCAAACAACAAATATTTTAATTCTCGCAGATACGCCTCTTCATTGGGAAGATAGACTACTTTTCACTGATGGCAACACGGATTAGACGATCTACAATTCTTCGACGTAAAGTTTAAAGCCAAACTTCTGTCATATCACCTTTGTCCATATATTCGATCTCTTTTCACTTTTACCTTTTTGTCAAAATTGCATTGAACTTTGATTCTCTTTGTTTGCGCTAATGTGATCTTTACGATCATTTCTTTTGAAAATTTCAAATTTTAGTAATTCATTATTTCTAACCTGCTCTGCATGTGTATTGCACCAACGTTTTCGAACCTCTTTACGACATTCTACTTTGTCATCTACTCTTTGTCTTTTATTTCCGGCCCCAGGCGTAGTTAAATCTCTTGGCACAAAGTCTTGTCTCATGGGACTTGAAAGTATCCCTTTGAAAAAGTCATGTCTCGTCCCAGGCTAAAAAGTCTTGCCTCATCCCAGAATTTTTTTATATAATAGAGAAATATAATATAATCTTTATATATAATATGCTACCATGGCTGTCTGTTTGTCTGTCCAGGATTTTAAATCCTCTGTAGCTCGCAAACCGTTTGACCTATTGACCTGAAATTTGGCACACATATACTATGTGACATATGCTATTCACTTTCAGGGCGATGATTGACCTCCAAGGGTATTCCTATTTTTATTTTACTTTATTTTAGAATCAACTCTCAGCAGCAGCCAGCAGGGCAGCCGTGCGGTGCACGCGTACGGGTACCATTCTCATCCCTACCACCCTTCACCGTCACTACCCCTACCTCTTCATATCTTAAATCATTCTTGAGGTAGATTAAAAACTTAAGTGCCAGCTTAAGTTAAAAATTAAGGAAAACGTTCTAATTAAATGCAACGCAAACACTGACAATCAGTTTTAATGTGAAAACATATAGACGAAAGAAGAGAAGAAGCGGGCTGCTACGGTGGAGAAAAGAAGAGCTAGTCAGGAAACAGCAAGCACATTAACCTATTAGTAAATGAATGATAAACATGCAGAGAAAGATTAGGAAAACTATGAATGCTCAAGTCAATTGTATTCACTGCACGTTATCGTACAGTGCGCCGTTCCTGGTAATATAATATAACTAGCAAAATACCCGCGCTTTGCAGCGGCGAAGTACTTCATTAAAATTTTTATTAAGAAGAAAATTAAACCTTTTTAAACTGAGGGAAAATATGCCAATAATTATTTGTTAAGGATTTCTTTGTATACCACATTGTCAGTTCGGCCCTCCGGTTGTAACATGACCAAGCTGTGCGCTGAGCTTACTCTTGAGCATGTAACTTACAGTTGGCCATGTGAACAGTAATCTTGTCTCAAATCTCACAGCTTGGATTGCTGCTGTCATAATCGGTTTGAGTTTCATGGTTTGTTTCAATTACGACAGTATTTGTAGGACTTCTATTGAAGTGACATTCGGCATCTGTCAAGCGTTGTAAGCACACAACCGGTTTCATCAATAAAATCACATCCAGCTTTTGAGAGTTTAAACATTCATAAACATCAAAGTGTCCACTACTGAAATCGTCACCTGTCAATCTAAGATGTTTAAGAGGCATTGGCGGTTTCGAAAGGTGTAAAATATTTGGCCATTTCGGTACACTTGAAAGCGACAACCGAACAATTCAGCGGCAGCCATCAACTCATATGCAAAACCATAGGTGAAAGGCTTAAGCATTTCACTCTTCTAGTGCTCCTGTGTAGTATAATTATCTCCTGTACCGTCATCAGTCCACACCTTAAACCTGTCCCAGTCATTCAATTCATAAGACACAATGTTCCTCCGGATATCAAGAGTGAGCCTGATATGGCCATGCAATATGTAACATAGAGAATGGAAAAGATAGGTGCCATCTCCGAGCATGGAAACAACTCGGTAAGTGACAGTTCTTTAATCGATAGTGATCATCTCGATAGACATGGTAATGGGGGTTGGAACGATAAAGGAAATGGGTACCTGAGCAATGTAAAGTAAGTCTAAAATACCTACACAATAACTATAATTGTAATAAACAAACAATAAAACAGCGGACAAGCCGTGGATTAAACAAAAAGGCTGTAGTTATCAGTAGGGAGACGTGAATCCCGTGGTGAAGCAAGGAAGGGAATGTAGAGATCGGAGCGACGGATGGCCTTATATAGGCAGGCAGCCAACAACGTGGGAAGCGTTGGGATGGGGGACCCAACCCCACCTCACACGGTGACCGAGGTGCAGGCTATGGACGTATATATGTACATAAGTAGGATTCAGTTAGCGTTGGGAACCCATGTACCAAATTTCTTGAAGATGGGCCCATAAGTAACAAAGACTGTTGAAAAGTTCAATATGGCGGCCGACAGTGGCATCATACCACCGAAACAAGTTCGGTTAGTTCAGGGAAGCCGCCTACCAAATTTCAAGAAGATGGGGCAATAAATAAGAAAGTTCAACATGGCAGACGTTGTTGACCGTTATGACCAGTACGCGTAGAATTTTGAAATGAACCCTGCTTAACTTTTGTAAGTAAGCTGTAAGGAATGAGCCTGCCAAATTTCAGCCTTCTACCTACACGGGAAGTTGGAGAATTAGTGACGTTGGAAAGTTCAATATGGCGGCCGACAGTGGCGTCATACCACTGAAATAAGTATGTACATCGGTTTTGGTTAGTGCAGGGAAGCCACCTACCAAATTTCGTGAAGATGGGGGCAAAAATAAGAAAGTTCAACATGGCGGACGTTGTCGACCGTTACGTGTAGAATTTCGAAATGAAACCTGCACAACTTTTGTAAGTAAGCTGTAAGGAATGAGCCTGCCAAATTTCAGCCTTCTACCTACATGGGAAGTTGGAGAATTAGTGATGAGTCAGTGAGTCAGTGAGTCAGGGCTTTGCCTTTTATTATTATAGATATAATATAATATAATATAATCCTTATATATAATTTGATACTATCTGTATGTATGGTGTTCGCGTCAATACAATGGGACTCTTAGAACATAACGCAGTATTGCATGATTGGAGAAGAATGTTCGAATGTTTCAGTGATGCCGCTGGATGGCCGAGTACAGCAAGTCGGTGTTGGTTCGAGCAGATAACAGTAAGTTCGGTCGGTTTTTGGAACGTTGGTTTTATGGGGCGTAATTTCCAGGACTAACATCGTCGACTGACTTAAACCTTTCGACAGCTCCGGAACCGTAAGTAATTTAGAACATATCGCCATTTGCTTGGTACGTCGAAATCTATCTTTGGGCAGTTCGGTTTTGGCATCCGTCTTTCTGACATCTATTGGCAAACTGAGTAATAATGGCTGGGTATTAACAACGGCCATTGTTTAAATTTTAGTCAATCTCAGTTCTAAAATGACCACACAAACATAATTATTACTCTGACTCTGATTAGAGTTGTAAAATATGGTTTGTTTTGAAAATTTGTTTGCCGGAAAAAATCAAATGAGGTGCGCCGAAGAGCTGAGTTCACGTCTTGAAGCCCCTTTTAAACAGGAAGCTCTTCATTACATTGGCCGAAAAGGTCTATTTTAAGCACAAATC
The DNA here is from genome assembly GCF_016835505.1 of Polypterus senegalus. Lineage (NCBI taxonomy): Eukaryota > Metazoa > Chordata > Cladistia > Polypteriformes > Polypteridae > Polypterus > Polypterus senegalus. The sequence continues at coordinate 6,865,941 of NC_053167.1, forward strand.
AGTGCCATGATAACAAAATAATTTCAAGATCTTAAAAAAACTAATAATTCTTTGCAGAGAAAGTATGGATTTCACAAATGTAGAATTTGTAGCCCAATTCGATCAGGCTCCCAGTCTCTAGTATAATATATCAGTTTCAGAGTACTACTTGCCTAAAGAAGGGTACTGAGCTGCCTCAAAAGCTTACATATTGTAATTTCTTCAGTTAGCCAATACAAGGTGTCATTTTGCTTCACTTCTCATTATAACACATAACAAATTTCTTCTCTATAATGTTTCAGTCGTTTACGTCACCTTATGCTGCTGCCTGCTATGTTGCTGCATGCCTGCAAGATTACAGCTGTAATGAGAAAGTTGTATAACTCTCATGTCTTATGTTCACAAACAAATAGAATCAGTTTTACTGTTCCATCAGTACTATAAGCATGGGAATGTGCTGGAACAGGCCATTTACATGTTTGATGGTAAGAGGTGAGGTAGAACCTCGTATTATCTATTTAACTATGCATTCCATGCAGCTACATAACACAAGACATTTTATCATAACTAAACAAAATCAGTGCTTCTATAAATTTAACCTTAACTTACTGGCCTTTGCTGTATCAGTATTCCTAAAGACTGATTTTCTCAGACAGACAGGTAAGTAAGCGTTGGTTCTCATACAGACTTAATAGCTTCTCATGGCCATTGGTGTAGAGTAAATGTTTGAGTATTGTAATCTCAGGATTTTGTTATTATCGCGGTATTCCATTTGTTCATTAATTCATTCAAAGCAACATAAGCACAAAGCAGGAACCTCTTTTATCACAGAGCACACTCACTCATAACAGGTCAATTTATGCTGCGTTTGTCATACTGTGGAGCTGGGAATTTGGAAGTCACAACTTTGTCATTTGCAAACCTCCAAGCATTTGCGCTACCCAACTGACAAAGTAAATATGGATTCCCGTTAACTAAATAGTTCTATAGTCTGGATTGAAGGACAAACTGATCAACAAGACATGGTGCAAAAAGTATGTTGTTGCATCTAAAAAAAGATTTTTATGTTCTTAGCCACAATAAACTATACTATTTCTGCTTGGAAGCTGTAGTTCAAAAACTGCACAAAGCAACCATTAAATGCAATGTATGAAGAGTATAATGTATCAAGCTAACATCTGTTAGTTCGCTAGTGTTCATTCAGGTAAAGTTAACCTTTGCCTTCTCATTTTTCCAGTATTATGGACTGAGTTGATTCATTTCAGGTGTGTTCTTCTAATAAACAAATTTAAATTTGCAAAATGTTACTGTACTTCCTAGCTGCAGTGTGCGTTGCCATTGTGGATTGATGTCATAATCTGAAGTGGGAGCAAATTCAGATTTTAGAGACCAGTCCAAAGTTTGTGAGTTCAGAGTTTAGGGTGCATTTAATATCCATTATCTGAATCGAAGATTGGAAATTACGAGTTCCAAGTTTTAGTCGAATGCAGCATTAGAGCCTGATGTTCAAATTGCTCTGATGTTAGGTAAGGTAAGCCAGCAACACAACACACGACTTGACTCTGTCTCTAGTTAGTAGACATGTCCAATAAAATGACTGCAGTTACTGAATCTCATTGCTTCTGAGGAAGTCAAACTATATAAACAATGAATGCTGCACATCCCCTTCATGACACACTATCATTAACTACTTGTAGTCAACAAATTCTTCTGCAGAAGTGCGTCAATAAATGCTACTGGGGCTCCTTTATAACAATGGCAATACACCTGCATAATGCCTCACTGTAATTGCTCTTTTTACCTTCTGCCAAGTCTGATATTTTATTTTTTTGTAATTCATTGTGCGTATTTGGGAGGAGGGGGTATTGGGGTATTGTTGTTTGTCATAATATTTCTTGAGATTCTGTAAAAAGCTAAATTCCCCGTTTGGGACAAATAAAATACTATCAATCTATATATTGATTGTGGCTGAAGAAGAATGACAAGTCCAAGTGATAAATGATGGGGCGCCAACCCGGTTGGGGATGCATTGCAGCTGCCTTCAATGAACATTTTTGCAGAGCTTTGAAAAGAATGGAAGAGAATATGATTAGTACCAGTGCCCCCTCTCATCCCAGAATGGTATTACATAATTCTGATGAGCCTGCAGGGTGATCCACTGGTGCGTATATATAATGCAATCAATCTATTAGATAATACATACATATCTATCTATCTGTCTATCTATCTATCTATCAGGCGGAGAGTCCCATCTGGGTTGCCACTGTGAGAACTGGTCCAAACACCATCAGACAGACACCAGCACAAGTACAAAACACACGTTTATTCTTATAATAAAGTCCACACAGCACACAGTGCATCCAGCTCCAAACAATCCCAACCACGGACCACTATAACGTCCATGGACTGCCTTTCTTTACCCTGTCGCTGGAGCGTCTTCCACCTCCAGCTCTCGACTTTCGATCCTCGAATGTAGGTAGGCGGACTCTTTTATATCCACCCAGATGTGCTCCAGGTACTCATTGATAATCTTCTGGCAGCACTTCCTGGAGTGGCAGAAGTGCCGTACGAGCACCCGGAAGCACTCCGGGTGTCCCTGGACAGTTCTTCCTCCACCTGCCCAGGTGTGGCGGAAGTACAGGTTTCCCAGGAAGCGAATGTACAATTTAAACAGATTGTTATTTTTATAGGAATTGTTACATGCATAATAGAACTAACTATTTTACGTTACAGCAATTGATTAACCATAGTAAAAAATAGTAAAACGTAATAAATTGAAAGAAAATTATGTTTCATGTTACGTTAGAGGTATTTCTTACGTTATATGTTTTTGTTCTGTTTGGCTTTGAAGTTAACACGCAAATACTTTTTAAAGTTACACTTTTACTGTAAAACTTCAGTATAAAACAATATTTGGAATTAACGTTTCTTAAATATTGCATTGAATTCTGTGTTTAGACTTACATCGTGACAACGCAATGTACAGTATAACTGCCCGTGAGTGAATTTCGTTTGTTTCTCTCAAATAAATAAATCGACATTTTCAAATGTTTGTTCCTGTGATTTGTTAATTGTCATAGCAAAAGTTATTCTAATAGGAAACTGTAAATGTTTTAATATGAATGGCATATCAAGATCTCCTTTGGTGTCTAATGTTATCCACAAAATATGTACTACCTTTCTTGTCTCCTGTTCGACAACTAATCTTGTCCTATTGCATAGCCCATCACTCAGACATAAATTATACAATAACATTATGACACATCCTTCTTTCAATAGTAATTTGGTCAGTGGAAGAACGGACAGAGTTAACAGTTGTAGATATTCTACGGGATATTGTAAGTTGATGTTTTCATCTTCCGCACCATCACCACCAACTACTCTACTACTGATACGCATTTAACCAATTTGACGTGTAATCGATTGAATTTTTTTGACTTCATTGTTTCTCAGAGCTAGGATTGCCCATGTACTCATTTCTTCTGTTGATAATGCTTCGGGATGAAATTGTTCAATAAGATTTGGACATAATAAGTCGTCTTTTATTGGGAATTTAAAGTGAAGAAAATGTAAAAATTTTTAAGAGCTGAGAGCTCTGTGTCTGACAAAAGCATTGACACGAATGAGAGGTGAGAGGACCATGGGCGTGGTTGAAAAAATCTCTTTGCAATAGTCTCGTCTTTAAAAGAGATATACAGTGGAACCTTGGTTTGCGAGCATAATTTGTTCCGGAAACGTGCTCGCAGTCCAAAGCACTCGTATATCAAAGTGAATTTCCCCATAAGAAATAATGGAAACTCAGATTATTCGTTCCACAACTCAAAACTATTCATATAAAAACGATTAATAAAAAATATAAAGTAAAAATACATAAAACAAATTAACCTACACATTACCTTTGAAAAGAATCATGGCTGAGAGAGAGAGAGAGAGACACATACACGTGCGTGAGAGAGAGAGACAGACACATACACGCGCACGCGAGAGAGAGAGAGACAGACGCACACGCGAGAGAGAGAGAGAGAGAGACAGACGCACACACATGCGAGACAGAGACTCACACACACACAAGCGCACAAGAGAGACACACACACATACATGCGCAAGAGAGAGACAGACACACACACACACGTGTGCACACGAGAGAGAGAGAGAGAGAGACACATACACGTGCGCGAGAGAGAGAGACAGACACATACACGCGCACGCGAGAGAGAGAGAGAGACAGACACATACACGCGCACGCGAGAGAGAGAGAGACAGAACACGAGAGAGAGAGAGACAGACGCACACACATGCGAGACAGAGACTCACACACACACAAGCGCACAGGAGAGACACACACACATACATGCGCAAGAGAGAGACAGACACACGCGCACGTGAGAGAGAGAGAGAGAGAGAGACAGATGGACGCGCACGCGAGAGAGAGAGAGAGAGAGAGACAGACGCATACGCGCGCAAGAGAGAGAGAGAGAGAGACAGACACACACATGCGAGAGAGAGACAGACACACACATGCGAGAGAGAGACAGACACACACACACGAGAGAGAGAGACAGAGACAGACACATACACGCGCACGCAAGAGAGAGAGAGAGAGAGAGACACACACACGCGAGAGACAGACAGACAGACAGACACACACACACACACGAGAGACAGACAGACAGACAGGCAGGCAGGCATGCACGCACACACACGCACACACTCACACACACACACACGCAAGAGAGAGAGAAAGAGAGAGAGAAAAACCATCAGCTCAGTTGTGATCACATGATGCTCAGCAGACAAAGCGTATCCATACTACTCGTATTGCAAGACCTCGCTCGTTTATCAAGTTAAAATGTATTAAAAATTTTAGCTTGTCTTGCAAAACACTCGTAAACCAAGTTACTCACAAACTGAAGTTCCACTGTATTTTTGTATCCTAGCTTTTTGTACGGCTTGATCTTTGTGGATAGTTCTGAGTGGTTAAAAATTAATTGACTTGTCCAGGTAAATAACCAATAAACCAATTAGGCTATTATCATTTTTGGGATGCTTTGCCCTCCTTACTGATGTAAACCCAAATCATAACTATAGGGTGGTCCAGATCTAATTATGCAATTTTCATTACGCTATAACTTATTAAGCTTATTACATAGAGAATTCACAAAAAATGATTTTTGTTGCCGATAGACAGCAGCACCTGCCCTGCATTCCAAAATGGCGGGGAGACGGTTGTCAGTCGAACAGCGGGTGCGATGTGTTCGCTTTTTCATAATTGCATAATTAGATCTGGACCACCCTGTACATCAAAGCTGGAAGAGCTGTGACTGCATCCATGCCAGATTAAAGAGTGTGAAAGCAGTAAAGATGTATTGGTATTTAGTCGAGTATAAGTCCTGCTTGAATGATGTGCTCCAATCAGAGGTGGAGGCCACAATATGAATGTTGCATTGTTTCTTTTGGAAAGAATGATTAAGTACTTTTGAATTGAAGAATAATGACTGTTTAGGTGTTGTTTATGGGCACTTGAGTAATAGAAATAGAAATAATGGATTATATTATGTACATGAAGACATTTTTTCATGATTAACAATTACACAAACGCAGAAGCTGATAAGACAACCAGGAGCAGATATGTATTGAAGGCAAATGGTACTTTTATAGAGCTTTCAATCAGCACAGGCTCACTGCGTACTGTACCTGCTCCAATAATATACCGTACATGTCAACCATTGTCTTTTGACCTCACCACTAGATCTGGTGTCCACCTGCCTTATGAGCCAGGGCCCATCATCTGGGTGTGTTGCATGGCAGAGAATTTCACACCGTAGTTACATGATAGAGCGGCGACCCACTACCATTATAAACAATGTCACCTTGTGACCCACCTGTGGCAGCCCATAACCCAGTTGAGGAACACTGATCTAGAACTCCTGTTCTAGAACACTGATCTGTTCTTCATTTTTGGGGGATTTTGAGTTTGCATAGTGATTTTTTTTTTTTGCTTGAACTGGAGTTTAGATTCTGCTTTATCTTTACAATTTGGAAAATGAAAATGTTAACCTTTGTTTGTTTTCCATTTCTATGTGTGTTCTTCTGGTTGAATTGTGGACTTTTGTTGTTTTAGATTTCGGGTTGGATTAAATTAATCATTTCCCTTACTATGCCTGCTTCCTCACATATTCTTCTAAAAATATATATTTATTTTGTTGCAAATGGTGAGCTAACCCCTACCGAATGGTGGGTAGTGCAGTGTCTCTCTGCTCCACGCTTGCCAGCAGGAGAACTGCCACCTGACGGCTTCACTGTGTGCATTCTCATTTCGAAGTATGGGCAGGTAGTCCCACATCCATTAATCTTTGGTCATTGGGTTGACATCTGAGATTTCAAACTTTTTTCTCCCTTTATATACAGAACAAAAATTATTAATAAATACAGTGCCAGAAGATGCTGCAACAGACAAGTACGCCACCAGGGGAACAGCTGTCAGGATGTTTGTCCTCTCTTGGCTTGTTTGATAAGGAAATGTGTGATATGGGAAATGGACCACTTGCTCGTTTGATTGTGCTGCCCTCCTTTTTCTTCAGATCAAGCTCTGGGCCACTCCTTAGCATTGACTGAGCAGCGTGCTGTGAACCAACATGACTCCTTCTGAAGCTGCCAATAAAAGTTCACATCAAGACCAACACCAAAATGATAAACAGTGAAGGGAACTAACCACTCAGCAGGGCAGCATTTTAGATGCTTGTCTGCTGTCTTTGATCAGGAGGTTAAGTGATGATTGTGATTAACGTATATTTCCCTGATATGTCATGCTGATTTTATTTATTGGGCTGTTTTTCTTCATATAGTAGTGTAGGTTTTCTTATAGTAAAATAATTTTTTTTTTAAATTCACTGGCCAAGTGGCAGATGTTATTTGGCCATACTAAACTTACTTGTATGTCCAGTTTTCTAAAACCTCACTAACCTCCACTAATTTTTACTGGTAGGTTCATAGTTTGAACTGTTAGAATCTTTTAGCTATGTGCCACATGCTGCTGTAAGGCTGGAAGTAAGGCATTTCTGAAATATGCTTTCTTAACAATCCATGCGGCAGCGGGGTGGCACACTGGTGAACACTGCTACCTCACAGCTTCATATTGTCCCCAAGGCTGTGCAGACTTTCCAGGTAATCCAGTTTCCTTCCACAGCTCAAAGACACTGTTTAGGCTGATTGGAGTAAGATAAAAGGAGTTTTCATGTTAAATATCCCATAGAAATGCATGCAAGGTCACATTGTGACTCTGAAATGGTCCTGCATGATTGAGTACAGTGATGGGTATTTCGATTACTTTACTGATTTGGTTCTTTTGAACTAACTGTTTAAGTACAGTGATTAATTCGATTAATTTCATTCATCAACAGAGCCTGGGGCTGTTAAAGAAAATCATTTTGGGCAGTCCCCTCTAAATGACTTGCATTGGAAATATATAAAATAATGTATCTATAATTATATATAATTAGCTGTGTTAGTGCATGCTGTAAAACGCCCGGGGTCCTATTGAAATCATCAGAAAAAACATTGAAATGTAGAGATGTCAGGTAATCGAAAGGAACTGCTCTGGGCATCTCTTTCCTAGGAGGTTTCGTTTCCTTGCTTGTGTATTAGCGGCTAAGCGACTTTGTCTTTCTTCGGAAGTTTTGTTTTGCCGACATGCTAATCTCATTTGTGCATTAGCGGCGGGAGGAAAAGTAAAAGGAATACCATTTTGCCGATGGTAGCAGCTAAGCGACTTTGTCTTTCTTCTGAGGTTTCGTTTTCCCGACATGCTCACCTCGCTTGTGTTATTAACGGCTAAGGAACTTTTCTGTTTCCTCTGAGGTGGAGCCCTTACCCTGACTCCACCTCTTACTTCCGGTCTGGACAGACAGACAGACAGACACATTTCCACACGTAGACATTTATATATAAGATAAATAAATTACATTACATATTATATATAATAATAAATAAATTACAGATTATATATGCTTATAATTCATCCTGTTTGAAAGCACAAAGCATGTCAGCATAGTTAAAATGCATCACTAAAATGAGACAATACGTCAGAGAATCATGTGAAAGAGAATTGTGCAACTCAATCTTGGGTAATGATCAGTTGACTAATCAAATGAATAAGCATTGTGCAGCTCATTTGTGAGTATTGATTACGTTTGCAAACAAAATAAAAGAGAACCATTTGATTTACTCTCAGCTAATGATTCATCTCTAGAATCAAATGAATGAAAATTGTTCAACTCATTCATGGGTGATGATTAAGTTTGCAGATTAAATAAAAGAGAATCATTTGACTCATTCTCGGGTAATGATTTAGCTTGTAATTTAAATGAATGAGAATTGTGCAACTCGTTCTTGGCTAATGATTCAGCTCTAGAATCAAATGAATGAGAATTGTACAACTCATTCACAGGTAATGATTAAGTTTACAAATTAACTGAATGAGAATCATGTGCCTCATTCTCAGGTAATGATTGCGTTTACATAATCACATTAACAAGAAATGTGTAACTCATTTATGGGTAATGATTAAGTTTGTAAATGAAATGAAACAGCATCATGTGACTCATTCTTGGCTGATGATTCAGTTTGTGAATCAAATGAAAGAGATTTATGCAACCTTTTCATGGGTATTGATTAAGTTTGCAAATTCAATGTGAGAGAATCATGTGACTTGTTCCGTGCTAATATTCAGATCAGAAAGCAAATGAACAAGAATTGTGCAACTCATTTGAAGGTACTTATTAAGTATGCAAACTAAATGAATGAGAATCATTTGAATCATTCTTGGGTGTAGATTCAGTTTGCGAGTCAAAAGAACAAGAATCATGAGACGCAGAGTAGATCACAAAAGAATTGGTGAATAATAATAATAATAATAGTAATAATACATTTTATTTATGTAGTGCCTTTCGCATGTGACATATGCCCAATGGAGTCAACAAGCCTTAAAAAAGTGGGCAATCAAATAAAGTTGAAAGCAAATAATTATTTTAAATTGGGACATTTTTATAAGGTTTAATTTTGTGTATCTGATTTGTTGATTGTACAAAGGAACATAATGTATTAGTATATATGGGGTGAGACACAACAAAATAACCGGACTGGGCTTGGGGCTTTCCTGGAAAACGGTCTGCAGGTCGGCCGGACGTAAATCATAGAACTACTGTATATCCCCTCCTACACGCCCTTTCAAACCACAGACCGGCTAGGTATATCTGTGAATTGCCCAGTCAGTATTTGCACAACAATTGCTACATGAGTTGCCACTATAATGTCGGATGAAAAAATGGAATAGCGAATCAACATCAAATTTCTCGCAAAATTGAAAATAAATGGCCACAGAAACTTATGAAATGATAAAAACAGTGTACAGTGATAACAGTTTGCCTCGCAGACAAATTTTATTTAGCTCCGTGATTTTTGCTTGTTCCTGAAATTCAAAAGTGACCTGAAGGGAACGCATTTTTCTTCAATGGATGAAGTGCAGACAAAAACGGCAAGCCTGTTGAAGAGCCTCATGCAAGAAGACTTCCAGCACTGTTTCAATCAATGGAAGATACATATGGAGCGGGGTAGAGATCGGGAGGGGGAGTATATAGAAGGTGACAATGTTTAGAATACTGTAAATCATCAATAAATATTATTTTCACCAGTCCAGTTATTTTTGTGTCTCACTTCGTATACCATACGTTCTCTTCAAAATGAGACCAATAAAAACTTGTACAAAGCATATTATATATTGTTACTGTACTGTAGTTGTATGATAAATGAGAGAATCATCCGTGACAGAGTTCTCAAAACTAAAGATGCTGACAACACCATGCATGTGCTACAGCTCTCCTGTTGAGCTCCGCTAAATTGATTTGTTTGTGCTCGTGAATCAATTCACATGGCTCACTGAAAAGAGTCGTTCAAAAAAGAACAAATCATTCACAAATCGCCCTTCCCTTGGAAGGATTCGAAACCTGGTCAAGTCTGGATCCTGAAAACAAGAATAGGTTGATTTCTCCATGTCTTATTTTGGAGAAGCACATTCGGTAATACAGAATAAAAAAGGAATCTTCCATCGAAACAGGAGAGCAACATGAGTTATAGGATTTCAAAATTATCCTCCAAACCACTTTTGTTAACTATTAAGTTTAAAGGTGACACCTCAAGCTGAGAGAAAAATGGTTATGTAAGCAAAGGGCAGTCTTGTACTCTGAAGCTCAGCAAATGATTAGAAGAAGGGGTTTGGGGGGATTAAGTCCTCTAAGAATTATACACAAAGCAGTCAGGCAGTGTCAAGCTGAAGTAAATGTGGTGGTCAAGGAGCACCAGGTCAAGTGGCTCCAGCATTCAGGATTTAGCACATCAAAGAGCACTATGACGCAGGGATTGCTGTTTTTCTGCATGTCTGGGGAGTCATGATAAGAAGTCTTCACTCTAACTGACTTGCTAACTTTTGGAGATCTCACGCTTGCTGAAGGCAGTCTGGGTCACTGAAAATACGGCACCTTTGTCTCTTATCCAGTGATCTTCCTTGGAGCTCCATGTTTGGCTGCCTTCTCCTCAGTGTTAACATGTCCTTTGATACTCTCTGAACTCATGCTGATTATACCAACTGACAGCATGTATGTCCCAATTCGTATACCTTTTCCTTGGAGTTCACATGTTCTCCATGTATTCCTGTAAATTTTCTCTCTGGGGAGTCTGCAGTCTAAGGAGACTTTGTTAGGTCGACTAAGGACTTTAAATTAACCCACAGGGTGTGCCCAGGAAGGGTCCAGGTTGCCATCAAGGGTTGGGTATTAGCTAACCTACTGAGATATGCCTCTAATTCAATGAGAAATATGAAAAATAACCATGAAACATGTAAAATAGAACATTCAATAAAATCTAGACTATAACAGTCTTACTTAATGTGGATTTAAAAGTAAGAAATGATCCTCAGCATTCCAATTAGAGGTGTGAAGACCTCATCCCTACAGCGAGCTTTCGGAAAAATGGTTTTAAAAGAGTGAGAAAGAAACTTTATTTTAATCTTTTTATTCTTTAACTCTGATTTTAAACGAATGTGTGTAGGCTTTTAGGAACCAGTAAATATGAAGTAAAATAATAAGAAGAATAATAATAATAGTAATATCACACTCATGGTCACTACACGCATCCTCAGAAATTTGCTTGGATGAATGATTTTGATCTCTTGTTGGTATCAGCATTAATCAGAAAAGGCCAAAAACAGGCCAAAGGATAAAAAAATAAGCATAACAACAATAACAATAATCATCATGGTCATCTACTGTATAGATTATTATCTACTGTCCAGTCCCTTGGAGCATTTCGATTGGTTAGTTTAGCTTTCCTGATGTAATGAAAGAGAAAGTGTGAGAAAGTGTGAGTGTGAGATGCACAAGGAGGAGTAAAGGGACACGCTGAGACAATTGCCTTCAAGACAGAAAGTATAAACCTGGACAGGAGGTGAGAAAGACCCCATTAAACTAGTGACAGGGTCTGAGAAGCAGGCTTTACAGGAATACGCTCAAAGTAAAGAAGTGCCAATCCAATGCAGGGTCATTGTGAGCAGGAACCCATCCTGGAAACATCAGGAACAAGGCAGGAACTGATCTTGGATGTGGCCCTTTCATGCACACATCCAAACCCACACTCACCACATGGCCTATATAGTATACCTGATTAACCTATGAATGCTTTTAAGAAATCTCAGTTACTGGAGATGTAGACACAGGGAGAACAAAAACTCTACATTGATAGTAGACTGTACTCAGACAAAGAATCAAACTCTGCACGCAGGAGCCGTGAGGCAACAGTGTTATACACAACTGGGTTATCTTACCCAGCAAATAAACTACAACTACAGCAACAACAACAGTAATTAATCTACTCTCTCTCTCTCTCTCTATATATATATATATATATATATATATATATATATATATATATATATATATATATACCGTATTTACTCATGTACCACGCGCCCTCGTGTAAGACACGCACCCTAATTTTTACAAAGAAAATCGCGAAAATCATTTTGCCCCGTGTACGACGTGTGTTGTGATTGTATAGGAAGTGTTTAGAGAGAGAGAGAGAGCATGATCGAGAGACAGCACGAGAGCGCAAGCAAGCGAGAGAGAGAGCGAGAGCACGAGTGTGCGAGCAAGCAAGCGAGAGAGAGAGCGAGCGAGCGCGCCCAAGCAGAAGAAGTAAACATTACAGAATTACATTTCCTTGTGTATGACACGCACCTGATATATCTAATGATAATTTCCGGGAAAAAATGTGCGTGCGGTACACACGTAAATACGGTATATGAAATCCTAAGTCTAAAAGTGCGACGATTTTGTGCAATGGTTTTATGTGACGTTTTTATGTCACTTTTTTGTCATGCTTTAATTTGCGCTTATTTTAAAACCTACATATATATGTTTGGTATCATTCTTATTGAATTTATCGAACTTTCATGTGATGTTGTTAGATTTTCAGATTCTTACTCCGTTTTTAAATTCTAAACTAAAAAATATCAAGAACTCACATACCGACAAGAGGAAACTTTGTGCCAAGACATTTAGCCGTGCCTGGGGCCGGAAATAAAATAAAAAGAGTAGGACAGCTGCTGTACAGGCTTTTAAATGTTCGAAGTGCCATGCGAGATGCAGAACACTCGGCACAGCAGCAGCAGCAAGCCAGCAGCTGAACAAGCAAAGAGGAGGTATCACCGTTTAAGAGGGGGTTTTGGAGGAGCGACTGCGTTCAGTCCCCCTCTTCACAACATGAGTGGCAGAGATGCAAAGTGGCTGGTGCGTAGCGAGCCGGCAGTAAGCCCCCTAATAATATTCATAATAATAATAATAATAATAATAATAAAGTCATCAAGACAAGAATCAACAACACCGGAGAAGACAGCAAGTATCATCTCTACAAGAAGAGACTTAAGAGCAGTTAATCATCACCTTTATTCGCCCTCAACCCCTCCTGTCAACATCTGCCCTAAAAGAGCTACAACTGCACAGACTGTCTAAACCAAGAGAAAAGAAAATGGCAGAAGTGCTACACTGAAACCTGTGTAAGAAACGCACCTTGACAGCTGCTGATAAGTGGTGGGAAGAGGAAGTAGTGAAAGTGCTGCAGAAGGATGATACCAAGATTTTCTGGGACTTTGAGATCCAGACAGACAAACAACTGCAACACAATATACTACACATGGGAATGGTGGAACAAACCGAAGTGTGGCTGACAGACAGTCAGAGAGAAAAGAAAGAAGTGGAAAAGTGTTAGATATCAAGACCTGAAAACTGAAGTTGAGTGATTATGGCAGAAGACAGCCACTGTGGTACCAATAGCAATTGACCAATTCTCAAAGGCCTTAAGAAAGCCCTGAGGACACTGGAGCTGCTTAACTCTTTGAGAGTTGAATATGTTTTCAAAAAAACAGTTTCTGAAACGCAATGGTTTCACACAGAAATCAACATAAAACATCTGTTGCTGCATGCTGTGGCTGCCAGTTTGCCAAGAATGTGCGGCAGGCTGTCTTTGCGAGGCTGGGACAAAGTCGCAGTGCATTGCAATCTGGTTTCTACCTCTTATCATTGTTAAGTGGCAGTCCTCCCTGGTGAACAATGTCAGTACAACGATTAGCTGGGGACCAATCAGCTGAAGCCAGAACCTCACATTTGTTTTCAATCACTTGTATCAAATTCGTAGTCCGACAAGTTATAGTCCAGTTCAGAGAGAACAGGCAAAATGTCGTCCACACAGTATTTTGCTTTACGCATCCGTTTTGATCTCTTGCCAGATGTCAGTGCCATTTCTGCCGCTGTTTGCGCCTTGTTACTCACGCGAGCGCAGGAGATCTCGGTCATACCAATGAATCTAACTTTCCTTCTAGCAATGAGAGTCCAACTAAAACATAACAGTTGGTTTTGTCACAGTTTACAATCGATTACCATCGTTAACTCCTCCTTTTGACAAAAGTCGACATCAGCCCTAAAAAAGTTAAGATAACACCAAGCCAGCTGCAGAAAGTACATCTACTAAGCAGAGCACAAATCCTGCACAAGCAGATACTGTAGATAGTACTTTAGATGTCCCAAGGGGAAGTTTAGCTTTTTACAGAAACTCAAGAAATATTATTACAAACAACTGCCTCCCTCAAATATACACAAAGAATTACACAAAAGAAGGAAGCTTCTGACTTGAATGAAGATTAAAAGAGCATCCACAATCGTAGATGTATTGCCATAGGTATTAAGGAGCCAGAGAAGCACTTTAATACACTTCTGCTGAATAACTTGTCTGCTAAAAGCCGTCAGTGCTAATGTATCAGAATGAGGATGTGCAGCGTTGTTCGCAACGTCCATCAGTTTTGCTTTCATCCTCGTCTACACTGCCACCTCCAGGGGTTGAGAGCGCGTCCCATACCAGAGCCTGCTTTCTTTTTCAGCATGTTGATTCAGTGGGCCTATCTTGAAGCGATGTTACTATTCCAGCACACCACAGGATAGAAAAAACACACTGGCCATCACAGAGTCAGAGAAAATGTACAGGATATTACTACCCGTCTTGGGAACTGCAGGTCTGACATTGTGTTCAGCAATACAGGGGCGCCGCAGGGGACTGTACTTTCTCCAGTCCTGTTCAATCTATATTATATATATATATATATATATATATATATATATATATATATATATATATATATAATCTATAATATACATCAGACTTCCAATATGACTCGGAGTCCTGCCACGTGCAAAAGTTCACTGATGACACTGCTATTGTGGGCTGCATTAGGTGTGGGCAGGAGGAGAAGTACAGAAAGTTAATCAAAGACTTTGTTAAATGGTGCGACTCAAACCACTTACACCTTAACACCAGAAAGACCAAGGAGCTGGTGGTGGGTTTTAGGAGGCCTAGGCCCCTCATGGACCCTGTGATCATCAGAGGAGACTGTGTGCAGAGGGTGCAGACCTTTAAATATCTGGGAGTGCGGCTGGATGACAAATTGGACTGGACTGCCAATACTGATGCTCTGTGTAAGAAAGGTCAGAGAAGGTTGGCATCCTTCAACATCTGCAGTAAGATGCTGCAGATGTTCTACCAGACGGTTGTGGCGAGTGCCCTCTTCTACGCAGTGGTGTGCTGGGGAGGCAGCATAAAGATGAAAGACGCCTCACGCCTGGACAAACTTGTTAAGAAGGCAGGCTCTATTGTAGGAGTAAAGTTGGACGGTTTAACATCTGTGGCAGAGCGACGGGCATTAAGCAAACTCCTGTCAATCATGAAGAATCCACTGCATCCACTGAACAGTGTCATCTCCAGGCAGAGGAGTAGCGTCAGTGACAGACTGAGGAGATCGTTCCTCCCCCACACTATGCGACTCTTCAATTCCACCCGGGGGAGTAAATGCTAACATTCATTTTATTTTTATTTTTTTCATTTTTATTACTATTTAATTTAATATTGTTTCTTTGTATCAGTATACTGCTGCTGGATTATGTGAATTTCCGATTGGGATTAATAAAGTATCTATCTATCTATCTACCCACATAAAGGAGACCAGAATCTGCTCTTTCTTATATGGTTCCTCTTTGTTCCAAGACCAGCCCAGTCTATGATTGTTGTGGACACCCATGTACAGGTACTTGTAGCAGTGCACCACCTCCAAATTCACTTCTGCCCTAAATAGTACTAGTGTATCTTTGATATATCCAAAGTCAATAACCAGTTCCTTGGTTTTGTCAATGTTGAGCTGCAGCCCTAAACGTTCTCCACCTGATGCCTATACTCTGTTTAATCCCCTTTATCAATACACACTATTAGTGCAGAGATTTATGAGAATGTCTGCAATTGTGCTGACCAGGGGCCTCATGTATAAACGGTGCATACGCACAGAAATGTTGTGTAAGAACGTTTCCACGTTCAAATTGCGATGTATAAAACCTAAACTTGGCGTAAAGCCACGCACATTTCCACGGTACCTCATACCCTGTCGTATGCAAGTTCTCCGCTCGGTTTTGCAGACTGGCGGCACCCAGCGTCAAAGCAGTGCTACTGTTCCTGTGTGGTTATCCTTTCTTTCTTTGATCCACATTCCTGACGTGGCTTTATAAATACACTGAAACTAACTGCATTTTATAGGTGTAATGCATCTGATTGTAATTAACATGTAACAATATAATAGTCCAGGGAATAGCCATAGTATAACAAATACCATAACTGCTTTACTCTCACTGCACCTTCTTTTTCTTCTTTCAGCTGCTCCTGTTAAGGGTTGCCACAGCGGATCATCTTTTTCCATATTAGTCTCACTGCACCACTCGGAGTATTTATATCACTGTATCTGAATGGGGAATCACAGCAGCAGCTGATCAGAAAGAGAATTATGGGTGTACCGCATCAAGCACACGCTGCCTCAGCCACGGCAAAATGTTTAAAAGCCTTTCTTGTACGGACCTCGCGGTTCAGAAACAGTTTCATCCCAAGAACTATAAACGCACTCAATCAATTGCTCCTTGTAGAACTGTTTGCACTTATAAGTGCAATTACCCCACTGTAAACTTGCACTACAGTAATAATATTGCACAACCTGCGCCACTTTAAAAAGAGTGTATTTACATATGATGACGATATCATTTTAAGATGAAATGCAGCAAAATATGTTGATTATACAGATAAAACTTTAACTTCATTTAAATAATCTGTATTGTTAATAATTAAACATGTGAGAACACAGTGCCGCAGTGCTAACAAGTTCGTGTATTGTTCCTGCCTCGCACACGGATAGAATAATTAAACACGTACTATGAATATATTTCAATGTTCTTTAAAAGTTTTGAAGAATTGTCGTTGTAAGATTACAGGTTGTTTAACGTCTATTACAGAGCTGATTGTGTGGCGATTAGATATTTGGAGAAAAAAAAGTAAGGACAGGAATTGGAGGTTAGTATGTTTGAAAGAGACAGTACTGCTACAACAAATGATTTCATCGAAGGTCGCGTATGGCGCAGCAGCATCTTGTGTGAGACATGAACAATCACTGCACCACCGTGTTCTCCTGTTTAATAACATGCTTTCATTCCAATCATCATGAAAATGATATCATGTATACATCTCAGTATTTTAATTATTCAGAGAGCTGTAATATCACGAATGTAATGGATTCTGTGTCCAGTTGGAGAAAGAGAAAGAACGGAAGCACGTAGTGATTCACACACATAGAGCACATTGAAGATCAAATACAAAACAAAGCATTTAACAGGCTACTTTACTTACGATGGGATTTGAGAAACTAGTAACTTAAACGATTTTAAGATGAAGTTTATGATGTTCTACTTTAATGACAAAATAAACTACGTGATTACAGTGAAAATTTTGAGATTAAAGTTGACATTTCGTGCTTTTTCCCCACTGTGTGCCTATTTTTTTTTCTCCGTACCCTAATAAGCTTTCATACGACACTCAGACGGTGGGCTACGACTCACCTTTTCACAGCGACTTTGATATGTGACTTCTTTTTTATTTCCGGCACTGTGCGACTTTGCGAACTTGAGCTTTCAAGTTTCTCCAACACTCTATGTCACTCGATCAACTTCCTTTTGTTGATTATACAATGGTTTAAATCAACAAATAGTATGCTTTTCCTTTGCCTCCACTTGGTATTCGCTGAAATTCTTATATTTTCCCCTATGCTTTTTCCATTGTCTTTTCACAGAACGTGGAGCTTAAGGGCGATTTATATTGATTTGCATATTCAGAGCGGCATAATTCTGGGAGGAGTTGGGGGCGGAACAGAAGGCGTGTGCACGTGCGTTACTTTTCACGCTGACTGGGATTTATGTAGCGGAAGAATGTGGAAGTTGGAGTACGCACAGATTCCTGCATCTGTATTTTTCTGTGCGTAAGCACATTTCGGATTTTGTGCTTACGTCATGTTATAATGCAAATTCTACACACGGTGTTATGCATGAGGCCTCTGGTGTTATATTTATAGTCTAATGTTTACAGAGTAAATGGAAAAGGCGACAGGATTGATCCTTGTAGTGCTCCAGTGTCACTCACATCCAAATCAGACACTCAGTCCTTGAGTCTCACAAACTGTGGTCTGCCTGACGGATTGTCCATTACACAGGACACCATTGGCTCACCCACCTGCATATCTCTTAGGAGGAGGTTAGGAGCAAACGCTGATACAGCTCATTGCCGCACGCACCACATGACAAAGCAACTCAGGATCCCAGATTAGGACCCGAGTGCAGCCATGCACCACACTAGTTCAGATGGAGTTGAGCACTGTGAGGTTTTTTATGGTGCCTGGAATGCCAGTTCTGCCACCAACTCCCAGGTTGGTCTTCATGCTTACAGGCAGAGCTGGATGCAGATTAACAGAGAAATTGTAGGTTAAGGGCCTTGCTCAGGGGCCCAACAGAGTAGAGCCACTTTTAGTGTTTTTACGGGATTCGAACCGACCCCTAGCCTCAGAGCCACCACTCTACCCATATCTCTTAGCTTCCCAAATATATATTTAAGATTCCAAAATCTTACATTAGGACCTGAATTATAGAGGCTCTGAAAATACCTGTCAGAAGATTAGAAGCAATCAATGTTAATAATAATAATAATGGAGTGGAAAACTGATATGTAACCCCATTACAATGGAAGTTGAATCAAGTCTTTTAGAACAAGAAATATTCCAAGGTGACTTCTTATCACCACTGCTGTCTCAACAACATGCTCAAACAGTGAAATCTAGGGTAGACTGCATCCTGTAGAAGCAGCACATCCTACTTAAAACCCCATTCATACACTCTACAATGTCCAGTTAATCTAACAAAAACAATTTGAGGATGTGAGCAAGAAATCAGAACACCAGGAGAATTCTACACACAGACAAGGGGACAACATGCAGACTCCACACGGACAACAGCCAAGCACAGGATTGAAGCAAAGTATGCTGTGCCTTTGAGGCAGTGGCATTAATAATACAGGGTGTCCATAAAGTCTGTGTGCAATTTAAAATAGTTGTAACTTTTGTAAAATGATCAGACTCAACACACTTAAAAAGGTTTGGGGCAGCCAAGCGTGTATTATCCATCCTGCTATATCCAAACACAGGGTCACAGGGGTCTGCTGGAGCCAATCCCAGGGCGCCAGCACACCACAGGGCACACACACCAAGCACAATTTAGGATCACCAATGCAGACGAAACCCATGCAGATACAGGAAGAACATGCAAACTCCACACATGGGGGACCCGGGAAGTGAACCCAGGTCTCCTTACTGCGAGGCAGCAGCGCTACCACTGCGCCACCCACCATGTAATATCCCTGGCTGCAAAAAGCTTTCGAAAGGAACAGAGATGTTCACAAGACTGAGTCCAAAACAGAACTGAGTTGAGTTGCAAAGATGTTGGTTTTAAATAGTCAGACCGGAAGTGACATCTTCAAGTTTGAGTCAGATAGGTTTTCCCGTGGCTGGTCTGTAGAGATAACAAGAGAAGATTTAGTGCACCTCGGCACCCCCTGGCCTGGTGAGGTATTACCTTCACTTGGGCCATATGTCCTCCTATTCGCACGTTTGTGATACTTTGTAAGTATATGTGACAGAAAGAATTTGTACAAAGGATTAGAAGTTTGATGTATCTAATTTGTTGGGTTTTTTTGTTTTTAGAAGTTTTATTTTTGCTGTATTTGGGGAACTGAAAATCCGTTGAACATGAAGAAGATTCTCCCAAAGATAATGTGTGTCATAGGGCCATTTTTTTTTGAAGGGCGTGTTGTTGATGGTGATAGCTATTTAGAAATGCTGCAAAATGACTTTATTCCTCAACTTGAACAATTAGAACTGATAGAGAATACAGTGTTTCAAAAAGATGGTGCCTCTTGTCACTTTGCTTTGCATGTTAGACAGTTTCTACATGAGAAATTCCCTAACAGATGGATTGGAAGAGTTCGCCAGATTTGACTCCATTGGATTTCTTTTTTTAAGGACATGTGAAAACGAATGTTTATTCAACCAGACCTCGATCTTTAGAAGACTTGCAAGCGAGGATAACTGATGTGATTACTGGTGTTACTGAAAATCAGCTTGAAAATGTTTTCTGAGAACTACAGAATCGTATTACCCTTTGTAATAGTAAAGATGGTGGACAGGATGAAAATTAACAAGAACAATAAAAAATGTAAGTGTTTCTTCTTTCTAATCCTTTTTACAGATTCTTTCTATCACATATACTTACAAGGATACAACTATTTTAAATTGCACATGGACTTTATGGACACACTGTATAATAATAATAATAATAATAACTATTATCCATCCATCCATCCATCCATTTTCTAACCCGCTGAATCCGAACACAGGGTCACGGGGGTCTGCTGGAGCCAATCCCAGCCAACACAGGGCACAAGGCAGGAAACAAGCCCCGAGCAGAGTGCCAGCCCACCGCAGATACCTATTATTGTTGTTATTATTATTATGGGTGCATTTCTTAACCTAACGAACTGCTTTCCCCCCCTTTCTGCCTTGCCTCACAAGGTGTATTTCCATACTGTGCATCAGTCACCTGCAGCTGCCTTAAATCAAATGTCTACAAGATGGTGTTCTCTCTCTTAGGTGTTGGCCTACTTGGTCTTTTCATTATTCATCCATTCTGAATGCAGAGATGTACAAATGAATTACTGCAGTATCATTAAAGTACAAAGTGAATGGACAGCACACTGTACCATCTGAGACAAAGGGAGACAGTGAGGTGTTGGAGGAAGAATCAAAAATGTAAAATATCCAACATCAATCTCTGCAAGGACTTGGGATTCAGCACTGCACTCCCTGATCAATACCAAATGGTCTCGGAGACCCTTCTTGTTCTAAATAAACAGACACTTCACAAGAGAGCCTAGTGAGATACCACAGCAGTTGGGAGAAAGTGATTATTTTCCTCTCTCCTTCATGCTTATAATTTCACCTTCACCAGTTTAAAAGCAGCACAAATAAAACCAGGATACTACCTACGGCGATGGGACACACAATTACTTTAAAAGCCCAGGCAATACCTCTGAAAGCAAAGTCAGGCCACTGTCATTCTAGACCAATCAAAATCCACTTATAAAAAAATGAAACAAATAAAATCAACCATGAACATAAAGATGGCACATAGCCCATCTCCTGAGTGCACAAATCCTGGGAAAAGGGTCTTTAGGACGCTAGACTCCATGCAGTGGGTATCCACAAGTCCCCTCCAGTGGTCTTTCACACAGCCTTGTGGAGATGTGGGGGCAGCAGCCCTTTCTTTACAAGGCAGGTCACCACTTGTCTCCCTGAGTCCCTCACCACCATCAAGTGGTGCACTCTAAACTGTATTAGAGGGGCAACTGAGACAGCTGGGGTATGAGTCCTACTTATGAAAAGGCAACTGCAGCCCAGGAAGCAATAAAGAAGAAAAACAAAAACTCAAAAATAAATATAAAGAAGGCAAGTGGGACACCAGATTGGAAAACTGAACTTCACTCTGGTGGTGAGGACAGATAAAAGGTGTGTTAGAACATGGGCTGCCATTTATTTAGGGTTACTAGAAAGTGTCCACAGGCAGACTGGGAGCTGCAAAAACCAGTTCAAAGTCACACTGGGGCTGAGTACATGAACTGGGTTTGTGAGAAGGCCTAATCAGAGAGTCATAAAGAGTGTCCAGAGGAAACTAGGCGGTGAGACGTCCATCTTAGTGGCACACTGGGGCCAGGAGTCTGAACTGGGAGGTGCACTTTAAAAATTAAAAAAGGGGCTCTTTAGAACAATGCAAAGGGCTTTAAAAAAGAACCGCTCACACAAAGGTCCGAGAAGGACTCCATGAGTAGATTTGTGAATATCAGTGGATTGTTAAAGAACTATTAGATAGATAGATAGATAGATAGATAGATAGATAGATAGATAGATAGATAGATAGATAGATAGATAGATAGATAGATAATTTTTTATTTTTAAAAACAACTTTATTAAATTCAGTATGAAATTCATTAAAAACACAAAATCTAACCACAGAAAAAAACAAAACATAATAAAATCACATTTTAAACTTCTAAATATCACCAGTCCATCCCTTATTCATTTCATAAATACCCACCCAAACCCTTGCCCCTTCATTCATCCCTTCCATTCCCACAATTCCACTCATTTATTACAATACTCTATAGATTTCTGCTCATACATATTCTATTAATAATAAAATTAGAATGCAAAGTGAACTTCGTCATTGTCATAATTACACAAAACATTATTTACACACCACTTATCCTTAAACTGTGAAAGATTTCTAGTAGATTTATAAAAATTGAGATTTACTTCTATTCTACTTTTACAAGTCATTTTAAATAATACTGTGGGGTCTGTGCTGCCTGCTCCCTTAACCTTATTTTTCCGGATTGTCCATATTCCCAGTTTCGCCTGTCCTAAAATAAAGTTAACCAAGTTAATATTTGTATTTGTTTTTTTTTTTGAGCTCTTTACTCCAAACACAAACACCATCCTATTATAACAGACCCCCAGACCCTCAATCGGCTGCTTTATCATTTTATAAAAAGCCTCCAATCTCTCACAAAACATAAAACAGTGACATACAGTCTCCCTCAACCCACAGAAAGGGCAGGTATCTGAAACCCCTGGACAAATAACTGATAAAAAGGAGTTCACAGCTACTATACCGTGCAATATCCTCCACTGTAAATCCCCTATCCTAGTGGTCAATGGTGGTCTATATAGCGCTCTCCAGGCTGGCAGGGTTCCTTCAGGAATGACAATCTTCTTCCTCCATGGTGTGTCGGCCTTCAGTGCTTTCAGTTGATCCTGATTCTTTACTTTTACGCAGATCCTGTAGAGCTGTTTTCCTTTGATGATGTTTAAGGGCAAGTCTGTCAGATCTTTTGTCACAAGTAGTCTGTTGGTGTCAATATTGTCCCAATCTCCTACTGGAGACACCACAAGTGTAGTGAAAGTCGGATCTTCGGGTGGCTTCAACTGGTCTTTAAAGGTGTCCTGCAGGAGTGTCCTTACTTCACTTCCTAGAGATGCTTTAACTTGTGTTAAGAAATTCCCCACAAGCCGGACTGAGTGCACTTCTGTCTCTGCTGCTACAGTTTCTGGACTTTTCCAATTAAAATCCTCCCAGTTGATTAAATGTTTTAATTGTGGAATATTATAAATAAAACTTGCAGACTGTCCTATTGTGGTGCAGATATTGGGATTAAACACAATGGGCTCTTCTAGAATCCAAAACAATGAGAGGTCATCACAGTCTCTTTGAATTGATAAAAACTGCCAAGCTTTAAAAAGACTCCTGTAAAAGTCTGGTACTTGTAAGGTCTCAGGTTTCTCAAGACGACACCATATTAAGCTTTTGCCCAATCTCATTTGTCCCACTTGGCAGTGCTAGATTCATCCAGGGCTTGGCATTGTGGAGTATAACAGTTTTTGCATGGTCTGAAGGCGGAAGGCAATAATTCTGCTTTCAATGTCCATAATGCCTTGCCCACCTTCATCAAGTGGCAAGTATAATACGCCCCTCCTCAACCAGTGAAGACCATCCCAAAAAAAGTTAACAACGTTCTCTTGAATCTTTTGAATTACATGTGGTGGAGGCTCCAGACAGATACACCGATGCCACAGACTCGAAGTCAACAGATTGTTAATTACTAGCATCCGACCTCTGTACAACATTTGGGATAGTATCCATTTCCATCTGGCCAACCGAGCTACCACTTTTTCCATGAGTCCATCCCAGTTCTTCTGGACATAGTGATCATCTCCTAGATGTACTCCCAGGTAGAGAATCCCTTCAGTGCTCCACTGCAGCTCTCCTTGTAAACTCGGCGTCTTATATCCAACCCAGTCTCCAACTAACAAAGCACTGCTTTTACTCCAGTTTGTTTTAGCATTGGAAATCAGTTCATATTTCTTTTGACAGTTCGTGACATTATCAAAGTCTTCTTGATTTGCGATAAAAACAACAATGTTGTCTGCGTAGGCCGTGACCATTACAGGATTCCCAGTGCAGTGAGGAATGGAGAGACCAGTCAGTACTTTTCTCAGGTTGACTAAGAATGGCTCTAAGGCGAGGGCGTACAGCATCCCTGATAGCGAACAGCCTTGTTGGACTCCTCTTTGGACGCTGACAGGCGCACATAAACCACCATTGACCTTAACTATACCAGAAATGTCACAATACAACAGCTGAATGTACTTTATAAATTGTTCCCCAAATCCAAAGGCCTTGAGAGTGTTCCATAGATACGAGTGTCCGACTCTATCAAAGGCTTTTTCTTGGTCAATTGAAATAAATCCTGTTCTAAAATTGAACAGTTTTGCTGCAGCAATAATATCTCTAACTAAGAAAATGTTATTAAAAATGGATCTCTCAGGGATACAATAGCTCTGGTCTGGATGCACCAGTTTCACTAACACTGTGCGCATTCTGTTAGCCAAGGCTTTTGACAGGATTTTATAATCTGCGCAAAGTAAAGACACAGGCCTCTGGTTCTTAATATGGCACAAGTCACCTTTTTTAGGCAGAAGTGTGATCACTGCCCTTCTACAGCTCTGAGGTAGCATACCTGATTTAACACTGTGTTTGAACACTTCTAACAAATCCTGGCCGGTAACATCCCAAAATTCTTTATAAAATTCAGTTGGAGGGACTTTTCCATTATGAAGTTCATTCACTGCTGCTGAAATTTCTGCCATAGTGAGCTCTTTATTCAGCTCGGTGGCATCTGTTACAGGAAGCAGTGGTAAGTCCTCTAAAAAGGACTGTAAGTTTTCGTCACTACCACATCCTTCAGCAGAAAACAGATTTTCATAAAACACTCGGACTTCTGTTCTTATCTCACCCAAGTCCTGTGTCTTTTCACCATTAGCTTTAGTCACATAGTGTAGAATTTTACTTTGAGAATTCTTCTTTTCCAGGCCAAAAAAATATTGTGTTGGTGTATCCATTTGTGTTAACTGCTGGAAGCGAGCTCTTACTAGAGCCCCCTGAGCTTTTGTGTCTAGTAAATGTAAAAGTCCCCTCTTTGTTGCTTTGAGAGTCTCTGTAAGGTTTTCATCTGAGCCATTCCCTAATAGCTGTTCAATCTGAGATATTCTGCCTTCCAGTTGTGTCATTTCTGACTGTAGCAACCGTGTGACATTTCTTGTATATTGCTGACACAAAGATCAAATGTGGTTCTTCCCCATTTCCCACCAATGCTGTAAGCTGGTGTACTCCTTCCTCGAACCCCACCAACCTCTCCAAAATAATTAAAAATGTCTTTAAATCGTTGATCTTGCAGTAGGAGTACATTAAAATGCCAGTATGCGCTGCGAGGCCTGTAGGTGCTCGATAGAACCGTACAAACCACTAGACTGTGGTCTGAGAAACCAGTGGACAATGGAGCATTCCTTAAATAGACCCAAGAGGTGCTTAGAGGTGTAAAATCTATCGAGCATAGCCATTGAAAGGGTCTCACTAGTTATCTTTCCCCATGTGTACTGCCTGCTGCTGTCTCCATGTTTACTCTTCCACACATCCACCAGCCCCGTCTCCCCCACTATCCTTCCCCATTCCCGTGCAAATTGGGGGTGTGGCTCCAGGCTGTTATTTCTGTCCCTCTGAGGGTCAAGGGTACAATTAAAATCTCCACCCAATATCACCATGTAATCGAAGGATTTTTCTCTGTAAAAAGCAAAGGTAAAATAAAGAGAGGAAGGAAATCAGGAGAGCAGATGGGCGTTGGTCGCGTCAGTGCAAAGCCAGCTGCAAAGACTAATGTTTTGGGAAAAACATCCGGGAATGTTCTAAAGATACAGCCAAGGCTATGTAAGGAGTTGTTTTTCACTTCGAGGGCCTTCATTATGTCTTCTGGTACTAGGCACCGTATCGGTCAAGGCCAAGTAGAGGAAAAACAACACCGTGTCCTGTGGAAGGGTGTGTACTGAAACTGATCACTTCTGTATACACTGCTTGCACGTAAGCCGCTTTTGGGGCAAGGACACTCAATTAGTATATAAGGGAAGGTTCCGCCCTCAGTTTCTTTGGAAGCTCAACCGTGGAGAAAGTGCACACCGCCCGGTATTTGGGACCGGGCACACGAGCCGATCCTCTGACGAGACTGACATGTGGGCTCCCTCAGTCTACTAGTCTAGGATGATGGCTCTGGGTCTTTTGATATTACTGTAAGCATAAGTTTGTGTCTTTTGATATTACTGTAAGCATAAGTTTGTTTCTTTAAATATATTACTGTAAGCATATATTTGTTTCTATAATCTATTGTTACTGCATTATACTATTCATATGTATTTATATGTTATAATTGAATAAGTAAATTTTACTGAAGTATCGGACCTCTTCTCTCTGATTTTTGCCCACTTACTCTAAAGAACCCCTTGAACCATTTTCCCAAATTAAAACACACCACTTCCTCAGGGTCACACTGACTTAAAACATCTGCCAATACTTTATAAAAATCAAGTTTTTCATTCCCATTATTTGGTGCATATACATTAATAAAAGTGAACCAACAGCCATTTACTTTTGTTTTTACTTTCAGTAGCCTCCCTTTCACCACCTCATGCACATTATGATCCTCCATTCGAAAACCACTGCAAAACAAGACCGCCACCCCTGCACTGACATGTGTCCCATTGCTGAAGAAGCAGCCCCCCTTCCAGTCCCTGCTCCACTCCCACTGGTTTGTCTCATCTATGTGGGTTTCCTGTAGAAAGGCGACTGTCAGATTTGTTTTGGTTTAGAAACTCAAAGAGCGTCAGTCTCTTGCTTGGATTCCTTCATTTCAAGTTCGCCATACTGATTAAATGTAAACAGCAACTCAGCACCAAACCAAGTGATCACCACAGATACAATGGTGGAAATTCCTAAAATTGTTATCCATTACACTTTTCAGTTTTTAACCTGTTTCCTTAACCTACTCGTGATATTCTTTAATCTCACGAGCTCCTTGATGTTAAATATTGTGGCCATGGTTTTGTCTTTTCTCAAACTACCCACTGACGATATAAACAGATTCACATCGGGGGAAAAAATCCACCACATTCACCTTTCTCCTGCCCTCCGTCGCCTGTAAAAACTGTTTAACGCTCTGGGCGCTGTAACCACCTCTGCCACTTAAATCCTGGGAGTCCGAGATGGTTGAACTGTCTGACATTTCTCCATCACCCTCCTCCCCTGCGCTCACCACGGTAGAACCGTCATCAACCGTCTCTGCGAGAACTGCAAAAACCCCTTAGCATTAAACAGAGGATCAGCGGCATCTCCGCCCGATCCCCGACTCGTGTTCATCCGCTTTTTTTGTTGTACCACCGTCTTCTATCCCATGCCTCTTCTGCCCTGGGCGTCTAAACTCGCCGTCTTTCTCAATATCAATATTTCCGTCCTCCTCTTCCACATCTCCCAATGATCTGCCATGTACTGTTAAAGAAGTCTCCGTATTTAAACCACTTTCATTCTCATCTGGATTACCTTTTCCCTCATCCCCCTGAGGCATTGCCTCCACCTCGTCTACGATCTCTCGGCTCCCAGCTGCTACAGGACGGCTTTGAACTTCACCTTCCAACCTCTCCTGAACTTCAGGTTCATTGCCTCGTTTTTCTTTTTCTTTCTCGGGACAATGTTTAATCAGATGTTGTTCACTCCCGCACCATAAACATTTCATTTCATCCGAAGACACAAAGATTACATAATCAAATCCATCAACTTTAAATTTAATTGCAATATTTAGATTTTCATTCATTCTATTCAAAACCATGTAAACTTGTTTTCGGAAAGACAGAACATGTTTTAACGCCTGGGATTTACACCCCAATGGAGTAAAACGAATTTTAGAAACAAGTCTGCCATGGCGCTCCAGCTCTTTTTCAATAGTTTCATTCTTTATAAATGGCGGTACATTTGAAATAATTACTTTGCGTGCTGGGGTGCCCAGCGGGGTTACCTGTACAAAAGATCCATCAATAACGACACCTCTTTCCACCACTATTGAGACCAGATCTACTGAACTTAAGAATAAAACAATACAGCCGTTCATTCTGGAAGCCGATTTAATATTCTCACAACTGACCGCCGTCTCCAACGGGACAAACTCCTCTAACAGAAGTTTTATCCCATGGTGGCAGCTCAAGGTCTCTAAATTCGCAGCCATACCGGCTGCAGTGGCCAAAATGCCACTCAGTAAAAAACAACGCTGAAAACCTTTCAATAATAACTCAAAAGCATGACAGAATAGTGAAAAAAAGGAATGAAAAAATAGATAAAGATTAGGAAAACAACACTCACCCCACTCAGAGTCCAACACAGACACTCCCACCAGAGCAAACACCCAGCATGCACAGCGAAAAACAGGAAGGAAGTAGATAGAAAACAGGAAGGAAGATAGATAGATAGATAGATAGATAGATAGATAGATAGATAGATAGATATGTGAAAGGCACTATATGATAGATAGATAGATAGATAGATAGATAGATAGATAGATAGATAGATAGATAGATAGATAGATAGATAGATAGATAGATAGATAGATAGATAGATAGATAGATAGATATGTGAAAGGCACTATATCATAGATAGATAGATAGATAGATAGATATATAGATAGATAGACAGACAGATAGATAGATAGACAGATAAAACTGTATTTGTCCCCTCAGAAAAATGTAGCTTTTTACAGAAGCTTTTAAAATAAATAAAAGTTAACAAACAAATAAATATATACACACACTTTGGTCTGAACACACACCAGAATGACTGTAGAGCAAGAACATTAAAAAGAAACAAAACTTCTGTATCCTGCTAAGTCATCTACTAGACATTAAAGTTTCTGTTTTCTCCACAAATGAAAAAATTTTCTAAACCCCAAAGAACCAAATTAATATGCAAAGAACCCATCACAGAACAAAATGGTTCAATGATGTTAAGTTCCATTAGAGAGCCGTTATTTTTAAGAATGTGTGCTGACCAGATTGGGCGCTGAGGAGACCTCCTCAGGTTAATACCCTGGATCATTTAGGGATTTGGAAGAAAAGATGTCGCAATTAGAGCCATGCATGAAGTAGGCAGATAAACTACGGGTCCAGGAGACCTAATCAGAGTTTTTTATTTTTTTGGGGTAAAACTGGATTATGGTAAGACTTGAAGAAAGTCATACTGGAATACTTTGACTAATGTGTGAGTTTAGAAGATCTGCTCAGAGTAGCTGTGACTGAACTGGGAGGACAGAAGGCTTAATCAGAGTCAATAAGGGACTAAAGTGTGTTATGAGCAGACCAAATATGGGTCTCAGTGGGAGATGGAATCTGAAATGAAGCATGATAAGGCCAGTGAAACTGAGTTATGAGGAGATCCAATGTGAATCACATTTGGAGACAGTAAGAGTCAAAAAGCCACCAATTTATAAGTTATAATAGACATGTTAGTTATATACAGTGGTGTGAAAAACTATTTGTCCCCCTCCTGATTTCTTATTCTTTTGCATGTTTGTCACACAAATTGTTTCTGATCATCAAACACATTTAACCATTAGTCAAATATAACACAAGTAAACACAAAATGCAGTTTTAAATTATGGTTTTATTATTTAGGGAGAAAAAAAATCCAAACCTACATGGCCCTGTGTGAAAAAGTAATTGCCCCCTTGTTAAAAAATAACCTAACTGCGGTGTATCACACCTGAGTTCAATTTCCGTAGCCACCCCCAGGCCTGATTACTGCCACAGCTGTTTCAATCAAGAAATCACTTAAATAGGAGCTGCCTGACACAGAGAAGTAGACCAAAAGCACCTCAAAAGCTAGACATCATGCCAAGATCCAAAGAAATTCAGGAACAAATGAGAACAGAAGTAATTGAGATCTATCAGTCTGGTAAAGGTTATAAAGCCATTTCTAAAGCTTTGGGACTCCAGCGAACCACAGTGAGAGCCATTATCCACAAATGGCAAAAACATGGAACAGTGGTGAACCTTCCCAGGAAGCTGCTTCAGGACCTGGAAGGCTTGCTGTGATAGATGGAACCATGAATTCTACTGTCTACCAAAAAATCCTGAAGGAGAATGTCCGCCATCTGTTCGTCAACTCAAGCTGAAGCGATCTTGGGTGCTGCAACAGGACAATGACCCAAAACACACCAGCAAATCCACCTCTGAATGGCTTAAGAAAAACAAAATGAAGACTTTGGAGTGGCCTAGTCAAAGTCCTGACCTGAATCCAATTGAGATGCTATGGCATGACCTTAAAAAGGCGGTTCATGCTAGAAAACCCTCAAATAAAGCTGAATTACAACAATTCTGCAAAGATGAGTGGGCCAAAATTCCTCCAGAGCGCTAAAAGACTCATTGCAAGTTATCGCAAACGCTTGATTGCAGTTATTGCTGCTAAGGGTGGCCCAACCAGTTATTAGGTTCAGGGGGCAATTACTTTTTCACACAGGGCCATGTAGGTTTGGATTTTTTCTCCCTAAATAATAAAACCATCATTTAAAAACTGCATTTTGTGTTTACTTGTGTTATATTTGACTAATGGTTAAATGTGTTTGATGATCAGAAACATTTTGTGTGACAAACATGCAAAAGAATAAGAAATCAGGAAGGGGGCAAATAGTTTTTCACACCACTGTATACTCCATCCAATCCAAACATAGCGGTATATTTCATGCAATGCTGCAAAAGAAATAAAATAACATTCTCACTTCCACTGGATCCTATCCTGAAAGCATCAGGAGCAAAGCAGGACGCAACCCTGGATGAAGTGTCAGTCTAATACAGAACACATTTACACACATTGGGCCAGCTAACTTAACACACGTCTTTGTGATGGTAGAACACCAGAAAAAGAGCTAAATCTGCATAAACAGCAATTGGTGTAAAATTTGAACCCAGGACACTGAATCTGTCACACAGGACTTCCGAGCTGCCCGCCAAAAAAAAAAAAAAAAAAGTTGCATTTAAACTATTGATTAGAATGAGGTTGCAGTTATGAATGCTATGTGTCTGTAGGAACGGAGAATCGAAATGTCCAAAAGCAAAAAACTAGGGGATTGCTGGGTTTGTTTTAAATTCTGTATTGGAGGCACTGAGCGCAGAGCTTCCTGTGGTTACTGATGAATTCTTTCCCTTTCTTTCATTTTTATTGGTAGGATTTTAAAAGCAACACGACACCTCGCAAATGCTTGTTGTGTTGCCATTATTTTTCACAGTAACATTTTCTTTCTCGTTCCTCCATAAGGCTAATGCACTTCGTAGATAGCGCGCGTGACTTTCAACAGGGGGCGACATTGCCATAGAAAAGGTCCTTGAGGTTAAAGCTACAGAAGCAGGCGCAATATTTTTGATTCTGTTAAAAGTTTCTTCTTGTTGTTTATTTATTTATTTCAGTATAAGCATGTATATATTGTCTGGCTTTAAAATTTAAAATCTAAAATAAAATCTATGTCCTCGAGTAACCTCACCCTTATCCGATGCGCTAGCAAGCGCGAAGAGATCGGAAACAATCCCGGCCCCATATGCGCTTGTGCTAAATCTAAAGGAGTTTTAAATTCCACTTGGGACCAGTATCTTCGTCACATTGGAAACAGCAATGGCGATCGAGGTCCACGGGGTTTATAGTCTACATAAAAAGTGAAAGCTGAGAAACGAGTGACTGGGTTCGAATTCCGGCTTTGTCCCGGAATGCCGTGTTTCTGCTCACTTTACTCCAAACTGGCATGGCGGTATAGGGAATACGTGTTGATTTTTTTAAGAGTGTACCCTGAGGCCACGTCTCAGCTGAGTTCCTGCTTAGCATCCTGTACAAACAGAGTAGACGGCGAGCCCCGCAAAACTGCGATTGGATTAATCGAGATTGGAAATGACAGGAAGAATACACTCGGATGGGCACGTGCCAATTCACCTGGGACACGACCACCCAGATACTTGGACTGCGAAGAGGACAGTAAGGGGGGCTGTGGTGGAGCTCGGCGAACCCTTGTAATCTCAGATTTGTGCACATACATATTAATCTATTTGGCATTAAACCAAATTAGCCCCGTCCAGAAGCCGTGAAAGTCCCAAACTGGGAATACATTTACCGCAAAGCACTTCCATGATCTCTGAGGTGAGGCACTATAAAGGAATGCCTGCTTTTAAAACAATGAGCCGATCAGAAGGATTCCAACTATAAACTGTCCAAATAATAATAATGACAATAATAATAAATGCCGCCTGCAGCACAGTTACCCACCTCTGGTTTTTATACTTGCTTTTTTTCGCGTTCACGAAAGCTTTCGACCCCATACACTTAAAAATAAAGGTGCCATTTTTGGTTCCCAAAATAACTGCACAGAGGCTTCAGAAAGAATCTTTATTATTCTGATCCGTAACATTTTCCATAAGGGGTTAAATAATTGAGAAATATCAATGGGTTCCTCAATTTAAAAGGATTTCTTCTGCATACAATAATGCAGGCGAAGTTCAGATTTCCTTGATTTGTTAGCATCCTGCTAAGGTAGCCTCGAATACGATATATTATTGGGTACTTTTTCAAACCCCAAAAGAACCAATTTCATTTGCAGAAAACTCGTCCCAAAATGAAGTGATTTTTTGTCAAGCAATGAATCTGCAAGGAAGCAAAAACCCAGTAATGTGCGATTTTAGAGCCGTTATTTTTAAGATTGCTAGTTGCGCTGGAGTGAGCTTACGATAAATTGACGTCCTGTCTGGCTTGCTTTTTTGTGTTGTGCCTTTCCTGGATTGGCTACTCCAAGCTAGTGCCAAAATTTGTGAATGAATTAACTAACTGTCTAAATAAATAAATAAATGTAAGTAACTTTTAACAAGTTGAGTGCAAATATTATTTTATTGGGTACTTATTTGGGGAATATTTCCTCCCGGATGTGCCTGCTTCAGAGGATGTTTCTGTCACATTTGAAATGATATTTCTTATTAGTCATTTCAAATGTGTATGTGATGAATTAATTGTGCAGATGTTATAGAAACCATGCCCTACTTTCTTCAGCACAGACACAGGAGTTTGGAGATGCCAGTCCCTCACAGGACACACCCACATACACTCACGGACACGCCCACTGGAATGACGTGTTGTCGCAAAGCCTCCTTACCCTGCGCCTGTGAGAAGGAAACCGCAGTGCTGGAGAAAAGGCGACGCGGACGCGGGGAGAATGTGCTGTGTGTAAGCAACAGATATTTTGCTGTGGTCATTATGTCAGTCCGCCACAGCTTTTCTAAGAGCAGGTAATTGATTACAGGGTCATGGGGAGCTGGAGCCTGTCCTAATCGCACCAGAAACAGCAAAACAACAACATGTATGCACTTTGATAGCACAGGATGTATTTCAAAGTGCATTACAAGCTGTCAAGGAAATAATTACAAGAAAAGAAAAATAAACTAAACTAGGTAATAATAATCATAATAATAATAATGAGTAACAAATAAAAAACAAATAAGTATGAGCTTACATAACATACATAGATAAATAATTAGTAGAAAAGTACAGTTATCTTTATATATAATACGCTATCGCCGTTCATTTGTCTGTCCAGGATTTTAAATCACCTGTAGCTCGCAAACCGTTTTAACTATTGACCTGAAATTTGGTACACATTTACTACATGACGTCTACTATCTGCTTTCAAGTTAATGATTGACCTTCAAGGTTATTCCTCTTTATTGTAGAATCAGCTCTCGGCAGTGGCCAGCAGGGCAGCTGTGTGGCAATGTGTACAGGTGCCGTTCTCATCCCTACCACCTTCACCGTCACTTCCCCTAACTCCTCATATCTTAAATCATTCTTGAGGCAGATTGAAGACTTAAGTGCCATCTTAAGTGAAAAATTAAGAAAAAACGTAATTGCAACACAAAAACTGACAATCAGTTTTAACGCGAAAAGATGCCGACGAAAGAAGAGTAGCAGCGGGCCGCTAGGGTGGAGAAAAGAAGAGCTGCTCAGGAAGCAGCAAGCACATCAACCTCTGAGCAAATGAACGCTAAACATATAGAAAAAGAGGATGAAAACTGGGAATGCTCAAGTCAAGTGAATTCACTGCATGTTATCGTGCAGTGCGCCGTTACTGGTCATATATAATATTGTATTGTAAGTCTCTAGAAGGGTGGCACGGTGGCGCAGTGGTAGCGCTGCTGCCTCGCAGTTAGGAGACCTGGGTTCGCTTCCCGGGTCCTCCCTGTGTGGAGTTTGCATGTTCTCCCCGTGTCTGCATGGGTTTCCTCCGGGCACTCCACAATCCAAAGACATGCAGGTTAGGTGGATTGGCGATTCTAAAATTGGCCTTGGTGTGTGGGTGTGTTTGTGTGTGTCCTGTGGTGGGTTGGCACCCTGCCCTGGATTGGTTCCTGCCTTGTGCCCTGTGTTGGCTGGGATTGGCTCCAGCAGACCCCCGTGACCCTGTGTTCGGATTCAGCAGGTTAGAAAATGGATGGAAGTCTCTAGAAATAAGTTCAGTGATAAGGTCAGATGGCCAGGGGATCAGAAAAAAAAAAAATCCAGATAAGCTGAAGAAAAAAAAAGCAAAATCAGCAGAGGTTCCACCCACCTAAACCCCATGGTCATTCTGCCCATACTTAAGTCATTCCTCATCGTTTCCAGGCTCCATCCTGGAGAATTTGATGCTGTTAAGTGCCTTGTGTTTATTTGGACATCACAGGCGGCTACACTGAGCCTCGGACACGTGGAAGTGGTGCACAGAAGACATGAAAAAAAGCAAAGAAAAGTAGAAATTAGTAAGGATTGCAAATCCCTGAAGAATATGATCATTCTATTAGGAGTATTACTAGCCCTGCTACTTCATTTTTATGGAGCCCTCGACTCAAATTCTTCTCCCAGACATTGTCGGGGTGTGTTTGACATGTTTTCACTTGGTTTTTATAAACCAGTTACACTCGTAAAAATAAAGGTGCCAAACTAGTGCCTCATAGTGGTGTCTTAGAGCAGAGGTCTTCAACTCCAGTCCCCGAGCGCTACTGTGGCTGCAGGTCTTCATTCTCTTTTCTTAATCAGTGACTCGTTTTTGCTGCTACTTGACTTCTTTTTCCATCACTTTAGTTGACTTATTTTTTTTAAGACTCTTCATTTTTGGCACCCAAATAGAAATTAGATGCAAGGTGAGCCAACAGATGACCATCTAAGTTGGGGCTTCAGACACCAACCTGTCTCTTCATTAGAGGTCGATTCTTCTTGTTAATTACACCGGTTATTTAATTCCATGGCTTTCGGGTGTTCTCATTCTGCCACAGAAGTCATTTCCCAATCTTGATTTTCTTTTTCCTAAGAACACTGTCATAATATTTTTTCTGATATGAGCAGATCAACATTATTGAGACCTTCTCCTTTCTTTGATGGACACAGGGTGCTAGTCATGTGTTGGCTCATTTTGTATCTCATTATTGTTTGGCTGCTAATAAAGTAAAAAAGAAATAATTAAGGGGACTGAGTCTTAAGTCAATTAAAATTAAGGCAAAAGAAGTTAATTAACAGAAAATTTGGTCATTAATTTAAGAAATGGGTTAGAATAAACGCCTGCAGCCACTGCGGCCCTCCAGGACTAGAGCTGGAGACCCCTGTCTTAGAAGAACCATTTGTGGCTCCCAGAAGATTCATCCACATGAAGGTTCTAGAGAGAACCCTTATTAATTTACATCACTCACAGGTTCATAAGGAGCCATGATAATGGATTTGTGAAATACCAATGCATTTGTGATTTTAATATGACTTGCCATATACAGTAACACAGGGTGAGTTCAAACTTTCCTGATATGTTCTATAGAACCTGTTATATCCTGATAGATCACTAACTATATATTAAAGATGTCTGTTTTGTCAACATTTATAAAAGACTTTAAACATTTTTATCAAGGACTTTGCTAAATGGTGCGACTCAAACCACCTACACCTGAACACCAGAAAACCAAGGAGCTGGTGGTGGATTTTAGGAGGCCCCTCATGGACCCCGTGATCATCAGAGGAGACTGTGTGCAGAGGGTGCAGACCTATAAATACCTGGGAGTGCAGCTGGATGATAAATTGGACTGGACTGCCAATACTGTTGCTCTGTGTAAGAGAGGACAGAGCCGACTATACTTCCTCAGAAGACTGGTGTCCTTCAATATCTGCAATAAGATGCTGCAGATGTTCTATCAGACGGTTGTGGCGCCCTCTTCTACGCGGAGGTGTACTGGGGAGGCAGCATAAAGAAGAAAGACGTCTCACACCTGGACAAACTTGTTAGGAAGGCAGGCTCTATTGTAGGCACGGAGCTGGACAGTCTGACATCTGTGGCAGAGCGACGGGCGCTGAGCAGACTCCTGTCAATCATGGAGAATCCAATGCATCCACTGAACAGGATCATCTCCAGACAGAGGAGCAGCTTCAGCGACAGACTGCTGTCACCGTCCTGCTCCACTGACAGACTGAGGAGACCCCACACTATCCTACTCTTCAGTTCCATCCGTGGGGGGTAAACGTTAACATTATATAAAGTTACTGTCTGTTATGCCTGCATTTTTATCACTCTTTAATTTAGTATTGTTTTTTATCAGTATGCTGCTTCTGAAGTATGTGAATTTCCCCTTGGGGATTAATAAAGTATCTATCTATCTATCTATCTATCTATCTATCTATCTATCTATCTATCTATCTATCTATCTATCTATCTATCTATCTATCTATCTATCTATCTATCTATCTATCTATCTATCTATCTATCTATCTATCTATCTATCTAAGTAACCTGTTTTAAACCCTTATGAAATAATGTCATTTTCAAAGGATACTTCCCAGAATTAAATGTTTTTTTTTTGCCAATCAGTACGTCTACAGCATAAGGAACTACACAACCCAGTAAAGTGCCATGAAAGAGCTATACTTGTATTCTCTTGAAGAGTGTACTGTAGTTCACATCCCTGGGGGAAGTAGGTTAAGTAAAGTGGCAATTCTAAGTTGGCCCCTGGTACATGAGTGGGTCATGCAGTAGACTGGCACCCAGTCCAGGTATTTTTCATTCTATGCCTTGTGCCAAGTGCTGTCAACATATAAGCTTCTTTCCCACAAAGTGATGTGAAACAGGGATGTTCAGGTTTCAGAGTGTTATGTACCATTTAGTTGAAGTAGGTGGGTTGCCTAGGGAGGCAAAAGTTTTAGGGGAGCAGCGTTTTTTCAAACATTGCATACCTAACGTAAAAATGCCCAAACTTCATATAGGAGACCTCAACCGCTTAATGTAATATACATTTCTCAGTGCACTGTAAATGAAAGTAAGGACCAACACCCCTCCGAATCAGCCTGCTGTTCCTTATACATACACCTGGCTGGCTGGAAACATCAAGGGGGACCCCTGCCACACATATGCACATACACACATACTATACACACACATTCCACCAACCCCAGGATCCCCACGTAAAATATAGAACAGTGCCCTCAAAACTCCAAGATACTGTGTATAGAAGGTTTGGAAGTGCCATTTATAGCCATCCCTAGGGAGCCAGAAATCCTACAGCAGATACTAAATGGGGTGATCATGAGAGTGCCATGAATGAGTGCCTTGGACGGTACGTCTTACCAGGCTAAAGAGATGCCACGTAAAACAATGACCTGCTCTACACTTGGCATTAACATGGGTACGCTTTCACTGCTCACGATGCACTTAACCATATTACAAAAAAGGGCAATGGACCATATTCGGCAGTTATCAGAAACAGATAGTGATCGTATTTAACACAAATATGAAGGTGAATGCGTTTTGTAATTGAATACAATAGCTACGTAAGCATCAGCTGATTTGAGGTTTGCACATTGAGTGCGCACTTCCGCACAAAGCCATTTCATAAATCAGCGCATTCCAAGTGCTCACATCTGGGGTCACATGAGCACATTAATCTATAAAATGCCGGCCATCCATTGGCCAACTCTAACACAATGTGTACGGTCGTGAGGAGCTATACCGACAGGATTTTGCGCAAGTTTGGACCAACCAATTCATTCATAACGACCCAGAAGTAAAGGTTCAAGAGCAGCGCACTCACTCATAATATACCGTCCCACAGTCGCACAGAATGACACGATGAGACACCCGTAAAAATATGCAAAGTATTTCTATGGAAATTTAGAACAAACTGCCGAGTCATGTAGTTGAATCATAAAGCATGACAACCTTAAAGAAAGATCTGGATGAGATATTGAGACGTCTTATATATTAGTTAAACAAACGAGCTTAACGGACTGGATATAGTTTCCTGTCGTCTGTCAAACCTCCTACGTTCTTCAACGTGCGCGCACCCTCATCTTTAGACGTCAGGACAGGTTGACGGGCACACACGAGCAGAGACGCGCTTAACCGCCTCTGCCATCTGGACGAGAGTCGAGAGCGCGTATGAAATCGACGCTCCAGCCCAAGCAAGTGACACGTAACAAATCGGTGAGGCAATCGCGGCAGCATGCTATTCACGAGCGCCTCATTATTTAGAGAAATCATCTGGAAAGCCATGCCAAATGTGTAATGTGCCGAGGTGCCAAAACGGAGGCAGTTCCAATGATAAATGAGAGTTTAAAGCTGACATCAGCGTCCTTCTGGATATCTGGACCCGCTGCTCACGGCTGATGTCGTGCCCTTCATAGCAAAGCATATGACCCTCTTTCTTTCTTTCTTTCTTTCTTTCTTTCTTTCTTTCTTTCTTTCTTTCTTTCTTTTGACTAATCAACGTTTTTCTATATGTTGTGTTTTGAGCCAGAGTTGTATTTTGCAAAACAAGCCGACTATAGTGTAGTGCAGAATTTCCAGCAGTGGCCTCTCTCTAAACACAAGAACAGAACAAAATGTTTTAATGAGAACAGGTCATTCAGCTTGGTTTATTACGGCTTGTTATTTTTATATTGCTATTTAAAACCCCCTGGTGTGTTAATTTGTACCACACATGGAGGCAATAGGTTGCAGTGATTTAAGGTCCCATATATTGGCGGCTTTGAACAAGACTCAATTTCCAGAATAAAAAATGAGAGGCAATAGAAAATATTGTACCTGTGTGTGTTGGGCTCATCTCAGACTCAGCCACAAGACGTGATGAGTGAAAACTAAAGTCCTGACAAATCTGCAGAGCAGCTTGCCTTGTCCCTAAACACAGTGCTCATCTTCCTGTCTCTCCTTTCATATTAGTTACAAACCCTCCATGCCAACTCCAAAATTTCTACCAAGGGAAAGGAGGAGAAGCCTGCACCTTATTCAATATGGAGACTGTACCTTTTCTTATGAAAGCCCCACATAACAAAAATCGCTTCTTCAGATAGTCTACTCTAGTGGTACCTCACAGCAGTTAGCCCACAGCTTTCATTCCAGATTTCAAGTTACTTATTCGACTGACACTTTTATTCAATGCAGTGTACAACATCTTATATACAATTGGTTACATTTCTTTTATTTTTTTTCCCAGTTAGAGCATGGTGAGGTGAAGTGACTTGCTCATGGTCACACATGTCAGTAGTATGATTTGAACCCACAGCTTCAACGTTTGAAGTCCACAGCTTTAAACACCTACAACACTCTGCTTATGTCGATCTAGTTTACTATCAACTTGCACATTCTCTTTATCATTTCCCTATGGATTCCAGTTTTCTGTGGTGAGCTGATGGGTCACATTTTGTCTTGCGTTTCTCTGGCTGTGCTGGCATTCTTTGGGATTTTGTTTTATCCCGTTTAAATTATGCAGCCACCTTATGCCCACTTCAGACTGGTTACGCTCCAGTGCTGCTCCTTATTACTGAGACATTTAAGAAAATGAATGAATGGTCGGTGGGCCAGTGGATTAAAATTGTTAAAGTTCATCTTTGTTTAAATGCCTCTCAAGTCAAGGCTATTATGTCCAACTCTATCTGGCAGAAAGTGGCCTGCAGAATGAAGCTGTGACCTCAAGTCATTTTTCTCATCCTGAAGTCCTTCAACGGCTCGCTGTTACTCAATATGTAGCCCCCAGTTGCAATTTACAAGTTAAATGCGGCTAACAGACACCGACACTTAAGCAGTTTTGCAGTCTTGGCTAAACTCCAGGCTAAGAGTATCTTTTAAAACCCATATGCTGAACTCCAGAAACTGGAAACAATAACAGCTGTTCACATTTTCTTTTTGCTCAACTGCAGGTCACTGCTCACATGTTCCTCAAATGCTTCATTAACTTCTTCTGTACAAAGGAGTACAGCCTGTGGGGAGATGTGCAGAGAGCAGGATACTTTCACCCTGTCTGCGATTCTGACGGTAGCGCCGTTGGCCTCATGGCGAGAACAAAACTCGCACACGCTGCCTGGCAATGAGAGCATCGACCTCCACTAGTGACCACGGATGAGCTCCGAGGCCAAGGCCAAGGCCAAGTATTCTGCCATCCCAGTGGAATCTATTCTGCTGTCTGCAGAAAGACGCACAATTATTTTAATGACTCGACAATGAAACATACATTTTTTTTCCCAGGAAACAGCTTTTACGGTACTATCAGCTCACTTCTCCAGAAAGAGCTGTTTAATACGCCAAACACAATAGCTGAAAACTGTTTGTGCCCGCGACACTAGCAACCCTGCTTCTGTTACTGAAGAACAGCAGGAAGTCAAGAATCTCTTCCTTATGCTCAGCGGCAACAAGTAATATACTGCTTAAAAGACTGACAAGCCGCCTCTAATCTAGTGCAAACTTTGCCTTGTATACACTTAAACTGCTTTAAAATTCCCAGTAAGACCGGGGATTTAATACAGCAGGCGTTCCATCCCAGTCTCCGATTCTCTGTGAGATCCTGAGAAAGCCTGCTCACCTCCCGCCTCTGTAACTGAGACCGCATCTGCAGATCTGCTCCTTGGATAGGGAATTTGTTTCTTGCTTGAGACTGTCTAGACCAGGGGTCTCCAAACAGTCGCTTGCGAGCGCAACCCCTTTCCAAGTAGCTCGCCAAAGGGTTAATGAATCAAATCATTAATTTGAAAACTGGATTAGTTAAATTCGGGGTTGGCGATCTTTCAAAAATATCACGATCCATAATCTGAATTGCAATATATCTTTTCAATGTGGCATACACTTAAGAGAATATCCGGACTCAAACTCATCAAGAGCTAAGTAACACTTTATTTTAAATATCAAACAAAGTTGAATTCAATTGTCCTCTCGTTTGCTAGCTAAACGGAGTTAAGGAACACGCCCCGAAGCTGGAGAGTGAGTGAGGAAGGGTAACCCCCGTTCCCCCATCCCCTCCACCCACCTCGGCCCGCTGCGTGTTTCTTGGTTAGGAGCAAATAAATTGGTACCGCAAGCAAACTATGATACATAGTGAAATGATAGAAGTCGCGAAATCTCTCATGAAAAGCGGACAGACAGACAGACATTGGACTTCATATATTATATTTTAGTAAACTTTCAAAATAATGTGTCTCAACAGCATTCTCAGCATTTCTGGAGCTTAGCAGAGCCAGATAACTATAAGAATCTTCACCAAGCAGCTCTGAAAATGTCTGCTTTGTTTGGTTCTCCATAACTCTGTGAGTCTGACATGAATGTCATGAAGTCAAAGTTCAGAACAAGACTGACAGACGAACATTTAAAGGACTCCATAAGAGTGAACCACTCCACCAGACACTTGCCTCTCTTGTTGACTCCATGCTGTGCCAGTCATCTGACTAACTAAAAAACACGTCACACATGCAACTGGACAAGTGAATAAAGGGACACAGTGACATGGAACAAAATGACAAATGAAGAAGTCATATCTGGTAATTTGGAATTGCATTGTTTTGTTTTGACAGCATTCTAAATCCGTTAAGTAGTTCTCTCATTCGCTAGCTAAGTGGAGGTAAGGAACGCCTCGAGGTTGGCATGTCAGTGAGGAGGGCCCTGCCCCCCTTCCCTCGGCCCGCTGCGTGTGTCTCAGATTCACAGAAATAAATCAGTACTACAAGCAAACTATGACACAAAGCGCAATGAGAGAAGTCACAAAATCAACCGGAATGTTCTAGCAAATTATAGAAAAAAACCCGATCTAAATCTTTAAAGTAGTTTGCTTGTGAAAAGCGGACAGATATACAGACAGACAGACGTTGGATTTTATATACATATAGAGATAACTACCAGCAATACTCACAGCAGGCCTCTCACTTCCCATGTTCAGATGATAAACCCTACAGTCTTCTACTTTAGACTCTGACCATCACTAACTTTAAGCAGCACTCTTTCTCTCCCAGTTCACCCAGTTACCAGCATGGTGATTCTGTGCAGGTCTCCTCACCTATCTGTTCAGCCCACTGACATCTTGTATGACTCTGAGCCGTTCTGTCCAATGTCCTGTGGAGTTATTAATAGGCCAGAGAAATAAATCCAGAAAATGGTTACACCTGCTAGTTCACATCTTGACCCTCAATATGACTTGGAGCAGATCCGCTCACATCCAGGATTTTTTTGTGACTTGATCCAGATCAGGTGAAACTCTGACCTTTAATGTGGCTTAGAGCAAATCAACTCACCCCTTAGCCCTCAGTGTAGTTCAAAGCAGATGACACCCTGACCCTCAATATGACTTGGAGCAGATCCGCTCACACCTTAGCTCTCAATGTGATTCAGAGCAGATCAGCCCACATTAGCTGATACCCTGACCCTGTGGTGTTATGGGTCCACAGCTCGTTGAGAAAAGGCCATTTTAAATAATTACCGCACCCGAGGCGGCTTGGTGAGGGGGGGGCGATGTTGTAGCGAGCCGCGGGGCAGTCGTCGATGTGGGCGTTTCTCACCGTGTGCACAGGTGAGGAACTGCCCACATTCGTGATTGCTCCCGTGGCTAATGCTACAGCTGTGATGGCCCCTCACGTTTTAAAAAGAAGTGCGAGTCGGTTGTGGGGAGGTGTAAGAAACGATCGGAGAGAAAAAGGAAAGGAAAGAGGACGGAGGTTACAGGGAGCGAGGAAGCATGCGGTGCAGGAGAGACAGACACGTGGAGCGTGCATGTGGTGAGCGTGCGATCAAGCGTTCATGGGCAGCTGCAAGGAAGCTGGGTGTTAGGCCGACACCCAGGCGCTTGAGTTGAGGTTGCTCCCGCTGAGCGACCATGTAGCGGGAGTGATCAGGTGAAAGCGACGGGCCGCAGAGAAGCCGCGGAAAGGCAGCGGAAGTCAGGAGGCTTGGTGGTGGAGTCCCCAATGTGCGCCCTGGTCATTGGTGGACATCAAGTCTCGGGACTGGGATGAGTGCCATACCGGAGCCAGGGATCGGGAGGTCTCCAGTCTCGTGAAAGTGTAGAGGAGGGCAGCTGCAGAGAGCGTCTTGCCTGCTGCTTGGCCCATACGGGATAAGCAGGTGAGACGCTAATAAACGATACACCGGATTTGTTTGTTGTTTTTTTAAGACTGCTTCCATAAGAAGATTTTAACCTCTGGTTTTTAAAGGATTGTTTTTTCTATTGATATTGAATGAACTGCACTATTTATTGGAACAGTGTTTTGCTTTGATGGACAGTTTTAAATAAAAGCACTACTCATTTTTGCACCACCCCTTGCTCAAGTGTTTATTTGCCTCCACTGACTAGCTCACTCGGTAACATTATCGACGGTGTTGGGTTCAAGGGTTCCCAAATATCAAAGGGAGCGTGGAGCCAGAACCCACATCGTCACAGACCCCCAATGTGACTTGGAGCAGATCCGCTCACATCCAGGCTTTTTTTGTGACTTGATCCAGATCAGGTGAAACTCTGACCCTCGATGTGGCTTAGAGCAAATCAACTCACCCCTTAGCCCTCAGTGTAGTTCAAAGCAGATCACACCCTGACCCTCAATGTGACCTGGAGTAGATCAGCTCACACACAGGTTCTCAATATGGCTTGGAGAAGATCA
This sequence comes from Polypterus senegalus, assembly GCF_016835505.1. Lineage (NCBI taxonomy): Eukaryota > Metazoa > Chordata > Cladistia > Polypteriformes > Polypteridae > Polypterus > Polypterus senegalus. The sequence continues at coordinate 6,909,836 of NC_053167.1, forward strand.
GATCAAACCTTTATGCTTGATGTGCAAATCGGAGCACATCAGCTCCCACCTTTGCCCTCACTGTGACTCAAAACAGATCAGCTCATGCACAGACCCTTGACGTAGCTTGGAGCAGATCAGCTCACACCTTAATTTTTAATGTGACTTGGAGCAGATCAGCTCATATTCTGACCTTTGATGTGACTTGGAGCAGGTTGGCTCACACCCTGATCCTCAATGTGACTTACAGCAGGGTCTCTTCACCTCCTAGTTCAGGCAATGACTCTCATTGTTACTCTGATCATACCTTTGCACACTTCCAGTTCTGACTCTGGCATCTCAATTTGATTAAATGTAGCTTTTTACACCTCCCAGCATAGGCTGCACACCCCCAGTGTGCTTCATAGCAGGTATTATTAACTCCCTGTTTAAATACTGATCCCTACACTGTGACTCAGTTCACATCTCATGACCTGTAAGGTTAAGCCACCATCCCCAAATCTGACTTTCTGCAGGAATTCTGACCTCTTATTTCAGTCTCATTGTCACTCTGTACATGGCTCCATGCAGGGCCAATCAATCCATTAGGCGACATAGGCAACTGCCCAGGGTGCCATAACCAGAGGGGTGCTAATAATTTAAGTCAAAATGGCTTGTTCTCTGGACCTGTATGCTCCACCCTGACCCTCCTGTCCACATTACAGACAACAAGGGATGCCGTTTTGGTAACTAAAAGGCCATGCGATTCGGACATTCTACCTAGGGCTTCATATAGGCTTTGACTGACACTGTGCCATTGTAACTTGTTTTCTTATCTCTTAGCTGAGAACTCAATACCAGTATGTCTAAATTAATGTCTCCTAATGTTCTGCTTTGGATCCCAGCAAATTTAGCAGCTCGCTTACTGACACACACGATTACACGAGAGTTTTAACCCATTACTTTCTAATCTGCACGGGCTTCCCATTGATCATTACATACTATTCATAAATTTAATGTTGATGTTTAAATCTTTACATGATAGTTAGCCATCAATTTTCCAACCCGCTGAATCCGAACACAGGGTCACGGGGGTCTGCTGGAGCCAATCCTAGCCAACACAGGGCGCAAGGCAGGAACCAATCCTGGGCAGGGTGCCAACCCACCGCAGGACACACACACATCAAACACACCCTAGGGCCAATTTAGAATCGCCAATCCACCTAACCTGCATGTCTTTGGACTGTGGGAGGAAACCAGAGCGCCCGGAGGAAACCCACGCAGACACGGGGAGAACATGCAAACTCCACGCAGGGAGGACTCGGGAAGCGAACATGATAGTAGATTTAATTATTCCTTTTATTCAAAGGCATTCCCTTCACTTTGCTGATGCTCGTCTATTGTTTATCCCAATTCATAGATATAAAAATTTAGAAGCCCTTGCCTTGAATTATTTTGATCTGAAACTCTGGAATTACTATATTTATCTCCTTTACTTAGACAATTTCTATCATTTCAACCTATTTAAATCTAAATGAAAGATATATGTATTTGATTTGGCATGTAAATTATTATAGCCTGACTTGTTCTTGGTTTGAGCACCATGGTCCTATTTTATGCTCTGTCATTATTTTGCTTATTTTGCATTTATGTATTATAAAGTGCTTTAGATACTTTTGATTAAAATGGGCACTTAAATAAAATTGTTGAATCATTGAAACTGTGACTGTGTGCAGGTTCCCTGTGCCCCTTTTCAGACCCTGACCCCCCAGGAAGGTCACTGATCATGTCTTCTCCCTTTCCAGTTACCACTATATGTCCAGTGTGACTCTATTGAAATGTCCTGGTCTCCCAATTCAGTTTAGCTCCTGACTCCCGCTGTCTCTTCCATCATGTTTTCTCACCCCCTAATGTAGACTGGCATGCTAAGTTGAACTTTATGAGCTTTTCTCACCTGCCTCTTCAGACCTTCACTTTCTTAATGTGACTCAGAGCAGGTTTTCTAATCCTGACTTCTCCAGTGTGACAATGACAATGTCTTCTCATCCATCAGGTCAGGCCCTGACCCCTCCAGTGTGACACTGATCATGTCTCCTTGTTTATCAATTCAGATTATGTTTTCTCATCTCCATGTTCAGACTCCCACACTCACCCCAAAGTGAGACTCTGTGGAGGCTTCCTGACTTCCCAGTTCAGCTCCTGGCTTTTTACAAATTCCATTTCACACATTGACCTCTCCAGTGTGATACTAATCATGTTTACTCATCCCTCAGTTCAGACCCTGGCACCCCAACACGATTCAGATTAATCTCTTCTCACCTCCCATTTCAGACCTCAGCTGACCACTGTGACTCTGATCAGGCATCCTCGCCTTGTTCTTCTTTTTTGATTTCTTCACTTCCATATTCAGATTCCTACCCTGAGTGTGAGTTCTCCTACTTAACTAGTTCAACTGTTGGCTGTAGCTATATTTTTTCACCATTGAGCTCAGATGTTGACCCTTTGCGTGTGATACTAACCCATCCACAGTAACACTGACCATGTCTGCTTATCCCTCAGTTTAGATCCCGACACCCCAACTTGACTCTTATCTCACCTCCTCAATGTGCCTCTACTTAGATGTTCTCTTTTCCATTTTCAGATTCCTACCCCTGGTTTGACCCTCAGGAAGTCTCTCGAATTCTCATTTTATTTGCTGTCTCTCACTGTATTTTTTTTTGGTTTCTAATTTAGACACGGACCACTCCAGCGTGACACTGATCATCTCTTGTCATCCTTCAGCTCAGACCCTGACCCTCCTTGTTTGACACTGAACATGTTCTCCCACTCCCTTAATTCAGTCTCTGTCCCCTTCAGTGTGACATCAGACATGTTTCCTCATCCCTCTGAGCAGACCCAAACCCCTCCAATGTGACACTGATTATGTATCTTCATCCCTTCCTTCAGACCTTGGGTCCCCAGTCTGGCTTAGAGAAGGTCTGCTGACCCTTCAGACCCTAACTCTTTCAGTGTGACACTGATCATGTCTCCTCATCTCTCATTTTAGACCCTGATCCATTCACAGTAATACTGATCATTTCTTTTCATCCATCAGTTCAGATATTGACCCCTCTAGTGTGACAATGACCATTTCTCTTTATCCTCATTTCAGATTTCAAACCCCAACTTGGCTCTCTTTTCACCTCCTCAATGTGCCTCTTGTTAGATGGTCTCTCCTACAGTTTCAGACTCCTATCCCCGGTCTGACACTCAGGGAGTCTCTTGACTTCCCAGTTTAGTTGCTGGCTCTCACTCTCTTTTTTTGCTTTCTAATTCACACACAGATCACTCCATTGTGATACTGATCATCTCTTGTCATCCTTCAGTTCAGGACCTGTGCCTTCTCGTTTGACACTAATCATGACTCCTCAGTCCCTTAGTTCAGACCCTGTCCCCTTCAGTGTGACATTAAACATGTTTCCTCATCCCTCAGATTAGACCCTGACCCTTCTGGCGTGACACACATTATGTATCTTCATCCCTTAGTTCAGACCTTGAGCCCCCAGTATGGCTTAGAGAAGGTTGGCTGATCCTTCAGACTCAAACTCCTACAGTGTGACACTGAACATTTCTACTTATCCCTTTGTTCCAATATTAACCCCTCTAGTGTGACAATAACCATTTATCTTTATCCCTCAGTTTAGACCCCCTGATGGGTGGAGTGGTGGATCTGAGGCTAGAGATTTGCACTGACAATTGGAAGGTTGCCAATTCGAATCCTGTAAATGCCAAAAGTGACTCTGCCTCGTTGGGCCAACGAAGGCCCTTGACCTGCAATTGCTCCGTTCTGGGTATGATGTTAATCTGCATGTAGACCCTTCAATCTGTAGGGAAAAACCTGGGGGTTGGTGGCAGAATTGGCACTTCAGCCACCGCACAAAACCTCACATTCCATCTGAACTAGTGTGGTGCTGAGATGTCACCCATTGCATGGCTGCACTCAGGCCCTAATCTGGAATCCTGAGTTAGTTTGTCATGTGGTGGGTGCAGCAATGTGCTGTATCAGTGCATGCTCCTAACCTCTTTTTCTCTCTCTCTTAGACCCCCTCAACCCAACTTGACTCTGATCTCACCTTCCTATTGTGCCTCTAGTTAAATTGTGTCACCTTCATTTTCAAACTCCTACGCCCATTTTGAAGTTTTCTGACTTCCCCAGTTTAGTTGCTGGTTTTCACTGTATTTTTTACCTTTCTGACTCCTCTAGTGTGACATTGAATATGTCTCCTCATCCTTTAGTTCAGACCTTGAGCTGCAAGTGTGGTTCCAAGAAGGTTTACTGACCCTTCAGACCATAACTCCTCCATGGCATAGTGATCATGATTCCTCATCCCTCAGTTTAGACCCCATCACCTTCATTGTGACACTGATTATGTCTCCTCATCCTTTTTGAGCCCCATGTGTGGGTCATAGAAGGTTTGTTGATCCTTCAGTTGCTCCTGTGAAATACCAGTATAGTTTCCTTAACTTTCAATTAAGACCCCAACACCCCAGCTTGACTCTTTCCTCACCTTCCAGTTTAGACGCGGACCCTTCCATTGTGGCAATGATTATGTCAACTCATCCATTTGTTCAGATCTTGAACCTCAAATGTGGTTCAGAGAAGGTTTGCTGGTTCTTCAGACTCTAACTCCTCCAGAGTGACATCGATCATGTACCTTTACCCCTTAGTTCAGATCCCAACACCCTAACTTGACAACTTTCTCACCTCCCAGTTTAGAACTACTGTTACTCTAACCCTGACGTGCAGTTCCTAATGTAAATCTGAGCAAAGCAAGCTTTAGCCTCGTCCAGTTCAGCCACTGACCCTTCCTGTAGCTCTCTCACTCTGACTATATATAATGTTACAGATCATTGTTATAGCTGGCTGCCTTTGTTAACAGAAGTAACAAGTCTCAACATTTGACATCTGTATAATAATGTAGCTGGCTTCTAATGCCAGAGCTAAACTGTGGTGGCTAATGCCATATGATCCCATCATTAAATATTCCTCAAATTGACGTGCCTCGTTTTTTCCAGGTAGCAGATTATAAATACAGTTTTGACAGCTTTGCTAAGAAGCCAGCGCTCCAGTGAGACAACACGCCTCTTCACAAAGCGTTGAGTGTTTAAGCCTCTATTCATCACCGTGAGCCTCAATTGTTCCTGTTCCACCGGCTTTGTATTCCAGATTTATTCTCCAGTGAATGCTTTCTGCTCAAGTCTCACCTTTGTAGCGGCTCAGGCAGTTTGCACAGGAGACAGATGAAGCAGATTGCCGAGGCCAGCGGAATTCAATGGATTTATTTAAAGAGAAACCGGTCTTGTGTTTCTGAGCGGAGACGTTTTGTTCATAGCTATTAAGAAAGTAAATGTAGCTGATGTTGTGCCAGGAGAGACTAAGATGGAAAATACTTACAAATCAAGGGCTAAATATTGACACATAACTTGAATTCCTTATCAATATAAAAAAATAAAGTGGATTCATACCAAGTAATTAATATTAGCCTTAAAATGAATAACTATGTATTGTAAAACTTCTATTGTCCCTGATAATGCCAAGTCTTCATTTGTGAAAATCTGTCTGATATGCATTACCACCTATGGAGCTGCTCTGAAATGTCAGGATCAAATTTGGTCAATGGCATTCGATTTTGGATTCCTTGGCCCATCAATGCCCCACACTGCATTCAAACTCTTCTCTCCTAAATTTTTATTACATTATTCACATAGGCACCCACAATATTTATACAAAGTGCATCCACTATGCATTGTAAAAATTGAATTTGGCCATGATATTTCAGCTCCCTTGTTCTTCTCTGCCACTTTGCTTTATTTAGTTGTAGAACTTACTGACCCCAATAAAAATCCCACTTACGGTAAAATGAAGAGAAAGCTGTAAGCTGACCACATAGCCTAGTATAAAATATAACATGACATAACATTCTGACACCCATTTAATCAAATTCTGGGTTGTGACAGGGCAGGAGCCTACTGTGGAAGAATGGAAGCAGACAATTTCGAACTGCTAATTCACCTACTTTGCTTGTGTGTTGTGAGAGGTGGGAGGAAAGCTGTTGAATGCTGGGGGAAAACCCATGCAGACACAGGCAGCCCCTGTAAACTCTATGGAGACAATGACCAGTCATGGAATTTGAACTGAGCATAGTGGATCCAAGAGAGAGTAGTGCTAACCACTGTGCCACCAAAAGTAAACCAGACATGACACTGCTGGGGAACTGAAAAGACCATCTGTCAGAAATCACTTCTAAAACTGCAGTCAGTGTGAGTTAAACACACTTGAGCTCCAGATTCGACACTGGGATTGCTGGGAATTTGTTGTCATTTATTACAGGAGATGGGATTTACATAGGAACATAAAAAACTTGATGGATGAGAGTAGACCATTCAGTCCATGAAGTTCATTTGTTTAGCTAATCTATCTCTATTAGTGTGGTGTCTTAGTGAGATTACCGTTACAGAGCAGATAAGAGCACCAAATTTTGCATGGCTAATCATTAGGGTCTATGAAAGAATTTTAGCCTAGGAGCCCAAAAAATTGCTTGAAAAAACACAAAACTGCAGATATACCGATATCAATGACAATTGTTTCGAAAATGACCAAAAATGACCGTACATGCACTAAAAGAACCAGACTTTGACACTTTAAAGTCTTTGACAGAATCACCAAGTCATTCACAAATACTTGAATAAACCACAAAACTGCAGATTTACCGATAGCAATGAAAATTGTTGTCAAAATGACCCAAAAAGTACTGTCCGTGCACTAAAAAAACCAGACGTAGATAAGCGAAACTCGAAACTGAACAGTCTTTGACGGAGTCACCAAATCAATAACAAATTATTACATCACTATGTAATAGTTTTCAGATGAATTCTATTTGTCGCACATGCATTTACACAGTGGCGAGCAGTCCAGATTTGCATTACTGCATTTGCATCTGGTGCAATCGCCTTTACAGGAACATTTGATCAGCTCACTGCAGGCCCTGGAGACTTCAGGGAGAGTGGACCATTGTGGCACCCATGATCCTGATTCTGTCACCCATGCATAGTCCAATGGAGAAGGAATCAGTTAGTCAGTTTGTAAGCTTGTTGTCCAGATTCCTGCCTGATATACAACCCTTTGTACATGCAGAAGTAGTGCGTCCGGTGTAGGTGGCAGTTTCTCCGTTGATCAGTTTGCATGACAGAAGAGTTGTCTTCTTAATTGATTCACAGACATCAAAGGGCTGTTTTTATCATACAGGATAACAGTCAGTCTTTCAAGTGTTTTGAATTGTATACAATCAGAAGTCAACTGCTGAAATGGATGTTTGGCAAGATTTAAAAATGTCTCTGTGACATCATCATGTGCCTGCCAAGCTGACTTCTTACCTCTACCAAGTGAAAGCTGAAGTTGTATCGCAGCAGGAGTATGCATGGAACACAGGCAATGCTCTTGACTTTGGCTCACCCAAGCTTGCACATATTTCTTTAATGTGGTAAAATCTGTGCTTCTTGCCTGTGCCAAAGCAGCAGCAGATTGTGTGATGACTAGGTCATGAAATATCCCTGCAAGGATGACTACTACATCGGTGTCTACAGTTCGCACAATGACACTTTTTGCACCCATCTTCCATTGCATACTGTACATGTTCAACATTCTGAGTGTTAGCCTCCTCGTGGTTGCAGTCATTCATGGGAGAACCAGAACCAAGAACTGAAACAGCATGTCCTGATGTGACATATATATTTTTTTCTGGTGACCACTTGAACTCTTCAATCTTATTTGTCAAAAAATCAAAAAGCTCCTTCTTATTGGTTGGGTCACGGAGATAATCCATTTAGTTACATGGCAGTTTTGTCTGACCAGACATTTTTCTGCGTACACCTTTTCCCCTCTTTTCTCATGTTGTCTCTTTCAAACTGTATATATATATATATATATATATATATATATATATATATATATATATATATATATATATATATATATATATATATATATATATATATATGAACTTGACCCGGACACAGACAGGCGGACATGTTGTCTTAAAACCACCACACGTTTATTTTACACAATTATTTACAATAAAGGTCACTCAGACCCAGTCCAATGGTCACACAGACCTTAGTCACGTGCACAAAACCCCAAACCAATCACTCAGTCCTGGCCACAATGCCTTGTCTTCGGGCCGCCTCCACAGTTCCTCTTGCCTCGTCCTCCTTCCACCCGACTCTCGCCTCGAATGAATGGAGATGGCCCCTTTTATAGAGGACCCGGATGAGCCCCAGGTGTTCCCGGCAATCTTCTTATGGCCACGCCTCAGCGTGGCGGAAGTGCCAGCTGTCCTCCCGGCTGCTCTCCGGCGCGCCATAAATCTTCCCCCCAGCACTTCCTGGTGTGGCGGAAGTGCTGGGGCAACAAGTCTCCAAGACATCGGGGCGCCTCCTGGCGGTGACCACTGGCCCCTACAGGGAAAGGCTTCCATGCCCTTGACCCGTGGCCCCCAAAGCAACCCGGAAGGCAAACCCCACGTGATCCAGGCAGGGCTCTGACCCTCTTCCGGTCCCTCCTGGCGTCCCGGCCGGGTCATGGCCCCTGGCATCCCTGACAATATATATATATATTATACCAGTAACTGCACGAATACATTTGACTTGAGCATTCCTAACTTTCATCCTCTTTCTCTGTACGTTTAGCATTCGCTTGCTCAGAGGTTGATGCGCTTGCTGCTTCCGGAGCAGCTCTTCTTTTCTCCACTCTAGCGGTCCACTTCTTCTCTTCTTTTGCTGGCGTCTTTTCGTGTTAAGACTGATTAAGTCAGTGTTTGTGTTGTAATTACTTAGTACGTTTTCTTTAATTTTTCACTAAAGCTAGCACATAAGTCTTCAATCTGCCTCAAGAATGATTTATGATAAGAAGAGGGAGAGGAAGTGACGGTGAAGGTGGTAGGGAATGAGAACGGCGCCCATAGGCATGGGCTGCACGACCGCTCTGCTGCCGAGAGTTGATTCTATAATAAAATAAAATGAAAATAAAAAAAGCGAAATAACCTTGGAGGTCGTTCATCACTCCGAATGCAGATAGTAGACATCACGTAGTATATGTGTACCAAATTTTAGGTCAATAGTTCAAACGTTTTGCGAGCTACAGGTGATTTAAAATCCTGGACAGACAAACAGACAGCCATGGTAGTGTATTATATGGTGATTTTATGTTATACTATAATAATAGTAATAATAATATATTGTATTTTAGCTAATTACATTTGTTTAGCTGATTTAGCTCTATAAATATAATATAATATTGTATTTTAGCTACCGTATATACTCACATATAAGTCGGGTCTTGAAACAGCAGCGCAGTTTCCAATCTCTTTCGCTACTTCAAGTATGTTTAATTTAAAACAAGCTTCATATTCTCTTCTGACTGAACGTTCTATTGTAGGTAAGTGTTGCTCTATGATAAAAGTTTATGAGGGTGTGAGATACAAAAAACACAAATCAGTGGAAACATCCCTTCCGAATAGTTCAGGTATTACCGTGTGGTCACGTAGGCACAACACATAGAAAAAAAAGGCTGTGTGCTCCGTGGTTACTCTCTCAGGTGGGCGTTAGCATATCATAATCCCTTGTACCAATAGCATGTGTTTTACGCATATGACTTATACAACCGACATTATAAAATACCAGAAACTATATGTTAAATTCAAGCCCCGACTTATCTGTGGGAGAACTATCCATGAGTATATACTGTAATTACATTTGTTTATCTAGTCTATCTCTATTCATATAGCCTTCATTCATAATGGCTAACACGGTACAACAACCTAGTACTTCATATAGCCTTATAACACAAAAAGAAAATAAATGATTGGCATCAACACAAGCCACTCGTCAACATGATAATATACTGAGTGCTTTTGATTCTTGACATCGTATAAAATGCTAGCAAGTAAACTGTTCATAGTTGCAGTGAAGGTAAGCAAGTGGGACAACTAAATGATAGATGGCATTGTCCCCAAGGAAAGAAACTCAATCATTCTCACTGTGTGCTCTGTGGAGGGGCAAGAAGCTGGACGGAACCGGGAAGGAGCATTAAAGACCATCAGAGGATGAATTCTTGGCTGCTGTGACTTTCATCTCTTTTGATACTGAGGTGAGGATTTGGAAAAAACATGGACGTTGTTAAATATGTAAATAAAAACTTTATTTGTGTGGGAGTCAACTTAAATAAAAATGAACTAGAACAATCAAACCAAAATTGATATATCCACCTCAAAGTTGTTCATCACTGCCCTCCCATTCAATATTCTAACAATATATGAAGGAGGAGGAGGAGGAAGTTGGTTGCATGCGCTGATTATAGCACGTTGCCGCACCCACCACATGATGAACCAACTGGACAGGGACCTGAGTTCAGCAGGTGACACCTCAGCACCACACTGGAACAATGTGAGTTTTTTTTAAAGTGGCTGGAGTGCCAGTCCTGAGAGAAAGAAATAGCTGGACATTCAATTAAGGTTTGGGGCAGCCACCCGTATAGTTTTCCTGGCTGCAAAAGGCTTAAATTCAAGTACAATTTGTACAGGTTAGAGTCCAAAACAGAACTGTCCAAGCATGGAGGAAGAAGGGTTTTAAGGCTGTTCAAGGGAAGTGATGTCATTGGGGCTGAACCAGAAGTGACAGAAGTGCCGGGACAGTAAGTGATGTCCTCAAACTGTAATTGGACACAGGTAGGATTTCTCGTGTTTGATCTGTGGATAGAAAAGAGAGAGGTTTAGTACAACCCATTGTCCCCTGGCCTTGTGTGGAATTGGCATCTTCTGGTCCCTTTGGTTGACTCGCAAACGCATGTGTGTGACACCTGCCACCAACACCCAAGTTTTCCCTGCAGGTTGGTGGACCTCCTTGCAGGGCTGAAAGCAGGTTAAACATCATACATATACATTGTGGTCCCCGGCCGGATGGCCAGGAGGACCGGAGGAGGGCTTATGCCTCCTCTAGACCGCAAGGGGGCCTCCGTCCTGGTTATGTTGGGGGCTTCGGGTGAAGGGCTTGGAAGCCCAGCCCTGTAAGGACCCGTGGCCACCGCCAGGCGGCGCCCCGGTGCCTGAATGTCCCGGGAGCCCAGCACTTCCGCCACACCAGGAAGTGCTGGGGGGAAGACGATGGGGCGACACCCGGACGGCTTCCGGGTGCGCAACCGGCACTTCCGCCACACTGGGGCGTGGCTTCGGAGGAATGCCGGGAAGCAGCTGGAGCCCATCCGGGTTCCCATTTAAAGGACCGCCTCCCTCCAGTCATCGGCGGATGTCGGGTGAAAGAGGACGGAGCTGGAGGGAGGACGGGAGGTGGCCAAGAGAGAGGCACAGAGACTGAGAGGCCTGCACTTTGGGGGATTGGTGCAAGAGGCACTGGGTTTTGTGCATTGTAAATATTTGCAAAATAAACGTGTGTTGGGTGAACGTACGATGTCCGTCTGTGTGTGTCCGGGCCAGCTTTCACAACATATATGAGCTGTACATTTGTTTACATGCAAAATGGCAGCAGTAAACTACATTAACAACCAGGACTTCAATGTAACATTTTTGTAGCCCTGCTGGATTGTGTTCTCCTCACGATTTGTGACAGTGACATTATCACTGTAGAATTATTCCAGGTTAGCATTCGATGTGCCTTGTATGAAATAATAAGCCAAGTGGATCAAACAGGTCATTAATATATATTAATGCTGAAGAAGTGTTGCTGGAATAAAATTGCAAATTTAGCTCAGAAAATCTATTTTTTATATTAAAAGGTAGGCACATTTCAGAGTAAGTAGTCATCCGAGGCCAGTCCTCAGGTCTTTAAAGCAGAATGATAGTCTCAGAGCTTGCAGACATTCTCTTGCTATGCCTTTTATGGGAGGTGTGATGAATAATTAACATCATCATTATTATAAAAGTACCCTTCAGCGCAACGCAAGTCCCACCATTTCTCAAGACAATGTTAATAGTTGGCTAAACAAAGAACATCAGCAGAGAGAAATTCACCTTTGAGAGCAGCCTGCTTTTCAGATTGTTCCTTAAAGTTACCAACAGAGACTAAACATTAAGGAAAGATTGGCGACTTGTTGACAGTCCTCAAGATGGAGGCCACTTGTCACCAGACTTTATGATGTCATCTTAAAGGAACCATGGGCTGCCACTGTTCATAAGATAATTTCTGGGTGTAGTCAACCAGACTTTCAGTATGTCAGGGTGTCTTTACAGAAACCTATCAACAACAATAACATACCAGATGATTCAAAAACATAACCAGGATTTCAAAATCCATCCACCTAGCCATTAATTCTCACAATTTGATTAATTCAGTGATAGTTTGCATATTTTTTTTTACCTTAATGCAGAGGACAGGAAGATATGGAAAAAGATGATTCGCTGTGGCAACCCTTAACGGAAGAAAATAAATCAACCCTTTAATGATATCTCTCTATTATAAAAAAATCTTTGGAAGAGAAGAGACGTTTTTTTCCTGCGACGAGATGAGATCTTTTGAAGAGAGACAGAGGGACACTTTCGCATCCCGTGGGACGGTCAAGTCACGTCATACTTAAAAACTTTGGAAGCAAGTCCTGTGAGACGGTGACTTTTGCAAGTCACGCCCTAATTACAACCATTTTCAAACAAGACCACGGTCAGCTAACCTCTCGGACACACTTCCTGTGCTCTCAGATCTTAAAAATTTTATACGCTCTAGATGACACATCAATGACTAAGTGAAGAAGAAAGAGAAGCGCGTCACAAAAGAGACCCAAAAGCGTTGGAGAGAAAAGAATGCAGAACAGAAAGCAAAAAAGAACAAAAATAATCTATGTGCAAATTCTGAAAATAAGGAAAGTAATAATCAGCCCATCCCGCGAGACTAGACTTTGTGCCAAGAGATTTAACCATGCCCGGGGACGGAAAAAGACAAAGTAGAATGTCGTAAAGAATTCAAAAATGTTGGTGCAGTACACATGCAGAGCAGGTTAGAGATAGTGGAAGTAGGAAAATTTGAAAGTCTTAAAGAAATTATAGTAAAGATCGCATTAGCGCAAACAAACAGAAAATGTTACTCGGTGAAATAACAGAACAGCGGAAAGAGATTAAATAGTGTTTGAGGATGTCTGGGCGAGAAGAGAGACAAGGCAGTGAAACAAAAGGACAGCTGCTGTACTGGCTTTTAAACGTTCAAAGCGCCACACGAGATGCAAATCACGCAGCACGGCAGCAGCTGAGAGCAAAGAGGAGGTAAAAAAAACTATTTGTATCACCATTTAAGAGGGGGCTTTGGAAGAGCGACCGCATCTCCTTGGGGTATGTTCAGCCCCCCTTTTCACAACAGCACGTAGCACTGGCAGTGGGGGGGATGGGGAGGGGAGCAAGCAAAGCGAGCAGGGGGCAAAGCCTACTAGTTTCTTATAAAGAAATTACTTTAAAAATCTCAAATTTTATACTGTATCCAGTTTGGTCTTTGAACACATGCCCACTCTTTACTTCTTATTCTTGTTCCCATTATTGTCACTCATCCATTATCTGTAGATCTTCAATGTCTTGCACAGAAAAATGCAATTTTAGTCTGGCTTGAGTTTATACTTTTTGTACACAGTTATGCATTTGTCAGACTGGAATGCCACCTTCTGGCTGGGGTTGGACATGCAATGTGGACAGCACCACCACAATTTACAGTGCTCCCCGCACCATTAGGTTTGCTTGAGAACAATGATGATAAAAATTGTCAAGAATTTAGGCATTCTGTTATAGAAGTTATTATCACATGTCCTCAGTTTGTTTCCTCTTAAGTATTGAAATTCTTGCTGGTATAATATATCTCTATGTGAAGCATTTAATCTGGACAAAAACAAAATTTTGGCAGCAAAGGCTTGCCTTTTCCAATACAGGCCCATATTCTTACCCGCTTGCCAGATGCCCAGAGAGACCCTTTTTGTCTTTTTCACCCAACTAAGTGACAATAAGCACTTCTTGTGAATTTCCCCTTGGGATTAATAAAGTATCTATCTATCTATCTATCTATCTATCTATCTATCTATCTATCTATCTATCTATCTATCTATCTATCTATCTATCTATCTATCTATCTATCTATCTATCTATCTATCTATCTATCTATCTATCTATTCTTTGTAGTTCTTTCAGAAAATGTGAACAGGATGGCTTATTGACCAAGCAAGAAGTGTTCAGGTATATTTTTGTGGCAGCCATGAGAACTGTACAACATCACCAAGCTTGGTCCTGATATTTCAAAGCTTTTTTGTAATGGGAGTGTTTAGAGGCATTTCTAAGACAATTACAAACACATATTGCAGGACAGCAGTGTGCTATAATATATTGTGAAGGCAGCCCAGGCTGTAACTTTTCATGATTAAATCGCTCCCAAGATTTCTTCTGCAGGGCCTCACTGCTCCACTGTAATGGACTAATATCCAAAAACAAGCCAGGAGAGGACCCTTCCCTGTTGTTTGTAAATCTTACAGGTTTATGCAGGCAGACAAGTTTTTATGTCTGGAAGTGGAATATGACAAATGGCAAAATGGAGCCCATTACAGCTCCAGTTGAACACTGTGGTCTATTAGCCCTTTCCTCTGACAAGGCCGGCGGGCCGCTGACAGCCTCCTCCCGGCAAGCGCCAAGGCATCATAAATCTCTTGGAGATAATCGCAAGCCATTCATTTGTATGTAAAGCAGCTTACCAAATCAAAGTTGACACATTAATAAATAAGATGTGCACTTTTGGACTCACAGAGGAAAGGAGCAGCGCTGACTGCTTCACAGTCCCTCATGCCACCCTTTAGTCAATGAAATCCAAGGGGCTGCATCCTTCTTACCTACCTGTGCACCTGCTGAACTTCAGGAAAATACAGCCAAGAAAAGGACTTCTGGATCCAGAGAAATGACTATTTGGGTCACATTCTAATGGAATGTCCCATGACAAACAGTGTATCATTCCACTTTGTGAGACTTTCCCATTCCAGATTGGCAGAAACATGAAGATCAATTGTAACGCATGCTTAGGTATTCCCACCACTTCTTGAAATAAATTCTCTCCATTTTATTATCCAAGCGGCACCTACACCATAATTGCCAAATAATTTATGGCCGTCTGGAAAAGGGGACTGTCTGATAGCTTGAGGTTCATGGCAAAGCTCCAAAGGTCTAACATAATTGGTAATGAAAAGTACAGTATCATAATAGGCAAGTTTTTCAAACCTGGGTAGATGGGGTGAGAGTTAAAATGGGCCTGAAAAGAACACACCATGATGATTTGAAAATCTTAAAGCATTTGGAGAAAACCTACCAGGATATGGGGAGAGTGTGCATAATCCACATAGCAGTGGCAACATCATTTTGTGAAGCCAGGTCCCAGGAGGCAGTGTGAAAGCCCCAACACCTTCAATCATACTGAACAACATTTAGTATCCTCTTGCTTCACAATGGGAAAATGCAAAAGAAAAGTCTCCTTCCTCCCACTGGGAAGAGAGAGGCAGATCATTTCCATCTAAAACCAGAAGCCACAGCATGTGCCTGCCCGTTCTCTTTTTCAAATTTCATGATACTCCATTCCTGTCAATATCACAGTGGAATCCCAAACACTTAAGGATTTTGTAATACGGGTCAATTAGACTCATCTTTAGTCAGTTTTGTAGCTTGAAGAAGCTGAGAAGAGCAAGTCATCTTGAATCATTTCTAATCCAATTTCCCGGGAGCCCCACTACCTAAATTAAATCAGCCCTCTCGGATGGTGGTGATTATGACAGCGTGGAAATACTATCTCCAAAAGAGATTATTTAATCTGTAAGCTCTTGATCCAATTTAGCAGTTAAAATTAAAAAAAAAAAAAAGGAAAAACCCAACATAGCAAGCAACCAGCGAGTGGGAGAGACGGTAAGAGAAAGACAACAAGAGAGGGCTATTTTTGGACAATTTTTAAAAATTATGCTGTCCATCACCGTTTAAAAGTTTGATTTCAGGAAGTGATTTGAATTTTTGTATTTTTGTTTGAGTTACAAACCCAAGATTGCCAGTTCACTTCCAGCCAGTGATTAACTGTATGATTCTAAACAAGTCATTTATCCTGCTCAGGCGTCAGCAATTTAAACAAAATATCTGCAAACAGATGTAATGTGTCCTTATCTTGTAAATCACCTGGAATAAATGTGTCAGCCAAATATAACTGTCATAATAATATATTCCTGACTAAAATAAGAAATATGCCCCCAAATGGCATTATCCTATTACAGGGCTGCAGTGGAGATTTACAGTCAAAAATGGTATCACCCTAATGTGTCCATTTCTGTATTGTGAGGAACCTGACATGGACCTGGCAACCAAGTGACCAATTTGGGAATCTAATCAAGAATCTTCATGGATCTGTGAGGCTGAAAGGCTAACTACTCTACTTTGCACTGGGAATGACTGCAGGCCTTAAAGTGTTAATGGTTTAATTTCCATCGTGATCAAAGCAATCAGCAATAAACACACTCATAAATAATCACGCTGTCTAGTGCTTTTGATATACAGTTATTTCTGCCGGACAGGATAATGAACATGCATTTGTTACTTTGGAATCAGCTCTCACATAAAATGGTTGATTCAATGAGCTGTCCAGAGAACATGAGTGGCATAGTTTTTGTCTGATATGCTGTCTATTTGCTTGACACTAGACGTACAATAAACATAAATAAAATGTATCCTCATGAGCCTCGTTTCAATTCATTCTGAGATATGCACAGCTAAACTCAATGTGCAATCCTGAGAAGGACAAGCGCCTTGCCTAACGATATTCGGCTGGTAGCATTAAGTAAAACTAATGTAGTTCCTTTCCAGTTGTGTTTCGGTCACTACCCATAGCTCATGACCATTAGGATTATTATTATTATTATTATTAGTTCCTTTATCACCCCGACAGACCGATGCAGAGCCTGCATCACGCGGACGCTGCACCGATCCGCCTGTATTATTCTTCCCTCACTAGGGCTTCACAACCCTGCTCACTTTGCTTGCCAACCCCCCAGCATGTACTACATGCCAGCCACTTCACCGACCCTTATCCTCTGCTCAGAATCGTGACAAAGGGCAGCCCTGTCACTGGAAAGCTCGACTTACTGGGCTACTAGGGCTTCACCCCTGCACTTTGCTTGCCAACCCCCAGCATGAGCCAGCCACTTCACGTATCCTCGTGGTCGGGCTCCTCCGAAAACCCCTCTTAAACAATGGGAAACAAATACATTTTTTTTTTAACCTCCTCTTTACTCAATCAGCTGCTGGGTTACTGCTGCTGCCGTGCCGCGTGATCTCAATCTCACACAGCGCTTCAAATATTTAAAAGCCTGTACAGCAGCTGTCCTACTCTTTGTCTGTTGTCTGGGCATAGTTAAATCTCTTGGCACAAAGTCTTGTCTCGCGGGACGTGAGTTCTTGATATTTTTTAGTTTAGAATTTAAAAATGGAATAAGAATCTAGGGCGTAGTGGCAGCACTGCTGCCTCGCAGTATGGAGACCAGGGTTCACTTCCCGGGTCCACCCTGCGTGGAGTTTGCTTGTTCTCCCTGTGTCCGCGTGGGTTTCCTTCGGGTGCTCCGGTTTCCTCCCACAGTCCAAAGACATGCAGGTTAGGTGCACTGACGATCCTGAATTGTTCCTAGTGTGTGCTTGGTGTGTATGTGTGTGTGCCCTATGGTGGGCTGGTGCCCTGCCCGGGATTTGTTCCTGCCTTGCGTCCTGTGCTGGCTGGGATTGGCTCCAGCAGACCCCTGTGACCCTGTAGTTAGGATATAGCGGGTTGGACAATGACTGACTGACTGAATAAGAATCTAAAAATCTAACAACATCACATTAAAGTTTGATAAATTCTGAAAAGAATGATACCAAACATATATACAGGTATGTAGGTTTTAAAATAAGCTCGATTTAAAGAATGACAAAAAATGACATAAAAAACATCACATAAAATCGTTGCACTTTTAGGCTTAGGATTTTATATATATACAGTATATATATACAGAGTACATTATTATTATTATTACTATTAATTACTAGTTATAGTAATAGCTGTAATACTGTCACATATACAAAGTACAATGAAATACTTGTAACGTCTGACTCCTTGCCACAATTCCACTCTGTGGCCACATGATAATTGAGTAGAACCACCTTGTCTTGAAACCTCTGTCTTCCTTACCTTAAATTTGCAGTATACTTTCTTATTTAAATTTAAATTTAAATTTAATTATGTCTTTACAGACATGAATTCGCCTTTGTCCAAGGTGTAGGTCTCCTGTAGACTGCGTCAAGATTTCCTCCAGGATTTCTCTTGTTTTGCTACATTCCTATACCCTCACAAGTCTTCCAGGGTCTACTGCACAGAAGCATCCCCACAGTCTGATGCTGCCAACACCATGCTTCATGGTGGAAATGGTGGCTTGTTTTTGATAATGCGCAGTGTTCAGACATGACATTTAGTCATTTGGTTTTGGTCTCATCAGACCCTAGAACCAGTAGACTTCAGAGTTTCCATGTGCCTTCTGTTAAACTCCGGCTGATATGTCAAGTGCATTCTTATCTCTCATGAAGCTATGACTGGTGAAGCACATGGGCAACAGTTCTTATCTGCAGAGTCTCTCCAGTCTAAACCACTACAGCCTGCAACTCGTACACAGTTCTCTTAGGTCTCTAGGTGACCTTCCTCACTAATCTTCTTCTTGCATGCTTACTGTTTTCGTGGACAGCCTGGTCTATGTAGATTTACAGCTCTGCCAAATTCTTTCCATTTCTTAATGACTGATTTAGCTGGATTACAATGGATATTCAGTATATATGATATTGAGTAACTTCAATATTTTCTTGTCTAAACCAACATTTATGTAGAACATAAAAATGCTGACCTCCAAGGAAGATACAATTCAGTATATCCTGTACAATACTATACCATGTACTACAGCACTATACTGTATATATCTGATTTTCTCTATCATATCTGTCAAAGTAAACAGACTTGTGTAAGTGAAATACAGGAGTGTGCAGCCCCTTCTTGTACCTTTCTGAATCCCACACTCACAGCCACATTTTCACTTCTTCAGTAAAGTTTGTGATGGACGACTGGCAGCTCAACCCGGCCAAAACACCCAGGACACTAGATGGCGACTTCCCTGCACCATTGCGGTGCGCCGGATTCCCGCAGGACACTATGGGAGATGGAGTTTGGATTCACAGCCCTGCTGAGTACCTTGGGTGCCACCAGGTGACACTGCAGGATTTCTGTTTCCCATATAGCCTGGAAGTACTCCCAAGTCATGAGAATGGAAGGACAGAAGTACTTCCAGGCTGAAGAAAATCCAATTATCCATCTGACCTGGAAGTGCTGATGAATCACATGGACAGAAGGACAGAAGCACTTCTGGGTCAAGGACTATGAAAAAGGGCTGGTGGAGACCCAGCAAGAGAGCTGGAGTTGGAAGGAAGTGTGATGGAGCTGCTGGAAGGAGAGAAGGAGAAACTTGTTGTATTTATTGTGTTAGTTTATACTGTATTTGGTTGATGGGGTCTTTTGAAGGCATTATTAAAAATTGACTTTTATCCTTGTGTCCAGAGCATCTGTCTCTTGGGTTTCATGGGGCAATAGCGCCCTCTAACATCCACACCTTGTTGTCATCATCTCCAAAAGCTTTTCACATGAATGGCAGGCACCTTTCTGAACTCTGCAGAGGGGCAAATCTGAAAGATCAAGAACTGGGCTGTAGGGTGAATGAAGAAAACATTCCAATCTGGTTTTGCAATTGCTTCTTGAGTTTTCTCACGTGTGTGTGGTCATGCAATAGCGTGTTGAGGGACGAGTCATGTAGCATTTTCATGCAACTATTTAACAGTTTGAATGTACAAATCTTTGCTAATTCTTTGACTATGTTGTCATAATGTTTCCCCACATCACCTCTTCTGATTTGCTTCAACTGACCTACTTTTTATGCAGTAGTGAAGTGACAGACTGATAAAGACATAAAGTGTAAGAGAGCAGATAAAGTATAGTTTGTTGAGCTTCATCTTCATGATTTATACTGTACTGCACTATATATAAACTGAAAAAAATACTAATTGGGCAAAGTATGGTACAGTATTTAGAAAATGAGTCAGTCTTTGAATTATGCAATTTGTTTAATAATGAAGACTGATACATAAGTCTGTGTGTTTAATCCCATTCATGATTGGAGAATAAAAATATCCTTCCAAGTTTTACTAAACTGCTTTTTCTGCTGAAGTCCTTGGTTATGAGTTAGAGGGTCATTTTCTCAACCACAAACCCAACTTTTCCTTGGGCGCTCCAGGTTTACTTGTGATCTATTAGGCTGTGCAAAGTATAAGAATTATTATTATTATTATTATTATTATTATTATAACTTCAATGGTGGCTGCTCTGGGGCCAACATTATACCATAATAAACACAAAGCAATCTAAAATGGTTCATCTAAAAATAAAGGCCCAGTCCTAGGTGCTACTACAAAGATAATAACCTTGCCTAGCATGGAGAAAAAATATCCATTCAGTCAATCAATCAATCAATCAATCAATCAACATTTATTTATATAGCACATATTTATACAAAAAAATGTAGCTCAAAGTGATTTACAAAATGAATAGAAAAATAGAAGACACAATAAAAAATAAACATAAGTCAACATTAACTAACATAGAATAAGTAAGATCCGATGGCCAGGGTGGACAGAAAAAACAAAACAAAAAAAAAAACTCCAAAAGCTGGAGAAAAAAAAAAATCTGTAGGGGTTCCAGACCACGAGACCGCCCAGTCCCCTCTGGGCAATCTACCTAACATAAGTCAAACAGTCCTCTTTGCCATCCATTGATCCACTGATTGATCCTTCTATCCCTTCATCTATTGATCAAATCATCCACTCACCTATTGATTTTCTTAATCCCAATTTTCATTAAGAGGCTGTGGGAAACTGAAGTATATCAAAATCGCTCAAAGATTTAGGAAAGAACTAACGCTGAGTGGACACAAGTCCATCACTAACATAACTAACAACTTTACATGATGAGCACAAAAAGGCCAGTGCTGAAAAGTAAAAGAGAAGAAATGAAATAACAAATCGCATACGAGGGCTCATTTTGTTTAAAATGTCTTTGTTAATGCTTGCATTATTAAGTTAACTTTTTTCTGTATTTATAAATTATCTTTATTTTTTCATGAAAGTTAAAGCAATGATACAAGTTGCCATAAAGCAAATCAGAATCGAGTAAATGCAATCGGTCACTAGCATTGATCGGAGAAATTCGTTCATTGCTCACAGTGAACATGCTGTGTTCGCCAGTGGCCTTGTTTGCCAAATATTTTCTGTGCAGCCAGTTTAGAGGAACTTTGTTTTTCATAATGTTCCATGATGCTTTTTGAGGCCAGCATGACATCACAGAGCATATAGTAACCCATGCCTGGATGAACAGCTTCCAAGTAAATAGCACTGATAGTATGGGGCTACAAGAAACTTGCAAATACATTTAAGTATAAAAAATGTTTAAGGGATTGTCTTTTTTTCAAAGAAGTATCTGGTGTGCTAATTGATAGTGTTCTTGACATAGCAAACTCGTCATTAGATACAGGGGTCTGCCCAGACTGTCTTAAGACTGCTGCAGTTAAACCCCTGTTCAAGAAAAATAATCTCGACTCCTCCGCTTTTGAAACTTTTAGACCTATTTCTAACCTGCCTTTCTTAAGTAAAATCCAAGAGAAGGCAGCCATTATGCAGCTAAATGACCATCTCAATAAACATTCTATTCTTGATAAGTTTCAGTCGGGTTTCAGAACAAATCACAGCACAGAAACTGCACTCGTTAAAGTAGTAAATGACTTGCAGGTTAATGCAGACAGAGGCAGTTTATCTGTTCTCATCCTTTTTAGATCTGAGTGCCGCATTTGATACCATTGATCACAATATTCTTAGAAATCACCATAGTCAATGGGTGGACCTCTCTGGCAGGGTCTGAAATTGGTTTGTGTCCTACCTGGCAGGTAGAAATTTTTTTGTTAGTTGTAGTAATTATACTTCAAAGACACATGATATTCTATATGGTGTTCCACAAGGCTCTATCCTAGGTTCACTGCTCTTTTCGATTTACATGCTTCCATTAGGTCAGATTATCTTGGGGCATAACATAAGCTACCAGAGCTATGCAGACGACACACAACTGTATTCATCAATAGCGCCTGATGACCCCGACTCTCTTGATTCACTGACACAATGTCTTACTTGTGTTTCTGAGTGGATCAGTAGTAATTTTCTTAAACTAAATAAGGAGAAAACAGACATTTTAGTGATTGGCAAAAATGCATATAATGAGGGTATTAGAAATAAACTTGATGCATCTGGATTAAAAGTCAAGATGGAGGTAAATAATTTAGGGGTAACTATTGAGTCTGACCTGAATTTTAAATCACATATTAATGAGATTACTAGGACAGCATTGTATCACTTAAGAAATATAGCAAAAGTTAGACCTCTTACAACATTGCCAGATGCTGAGAAATGCTGTGTCATTTAGAAATTGACTTTATAATCCTGCTTATGGCTTACAAAGCTTTAAATAATTTCACTCCATCTTATATTTCAGAATGTCTTACACCTTACATCCCAAATCGTAACCTTAGATCTTCAAATGAGTGTCTGCTTAGAATTCCAAGAGCTAAACTTAAAAGAAATGGTGAGGCGGCCTTCTGCTGTTATGCACCTAAAATCTGGAATAGTTTACCGATAGAACTTTGCCAGGCTGATACGGTGGAGCACTTTAAAATACTGCTGAAAACACATTACTTTAACATGGCTTTCTGATAGTTTCATTTTAGTTTAATTCTGATACTCTGTATATGCACTTAATTATCAATATGGTAATTCATGGTGGCTCTAAAATCCGTACTAACTCCTACTTTCTCTGCAGTTCTTTTTCTGGTTTTCTACGGTGCTGATCTGCACCACCACAACCCGATCAAAGCACCGTGATGTCGCTACATTGATGGATTAAAGGCCAGAAGTCCACATGACTATCATCATTAAGTTCTTCATGTGAACCCTGAATACCATGAGGACTGATTGAGGTCATTTATGTTAAGTAGAATGTCTAGGTGAGACTGGGTGGTCTCGTGGCCTTAGAAACCCCTGCGGATTTTATTTTTTTTCTCTAGCTGTCTGGAGTTTTTTTTTTTTTTCTCTCCTCCCTGGCCATTGGACCTTACTTTATTCTATGTTAACTAGTATTGCTTAATTTTATTTTTTAATATATTTTGTCATTTTTCTCTTTCTGCATCCTGCAAAGCACTAAATAAATAAATTTATAAATTAATTAATTAATTTATAAATTAATTTTTATGGACCTGTGTGTAATAAACACGTGAGCATACCTGTTTAATAGTATTACCCAGAGTATTGTGTAGTTGATGCAAACAGAAGGAGTAAAGAATCCATGTACCTTAGTGTTCTGCTTATTTGGTAGCAGTGGCAGTGAATGGGCAAAAGTATGAGGTGTCATCGGGTGAAAGAATCTCCATAGCCCAAAAAGAAATGTTGGGATGCTAACTGGAACTGGGATGTCCCATTTAACCAACTGGGACTCTAAAGCAAAAACTAATGCTCACAAAAAGGCTTGAACAGAAAACAACAATATGTAGCCTCTTTTAGGCTAAAGTAGTCATCTCATCTTTCAGAGGAACAATGTCCTGCAATGGGCTCGGTCCACAAACAAATGCTTCCTTTGGGAGGCTCCCGGGATTTATAGGGGTCGAACTAGAAGGGGCCATCACTGGCAGCACTACTAAAGGAAAGGGAGATAACGCAGTTAGCAACGGCACATCCTCTCATCCCAGGGTGGTGCTACATACCTCAGATGAACCTGGAAGGTGATCTTTTAATTCAGATGTGTGACATGGGAAAAAAAAAATGTGGTTTTGGTTCAAGAGAAGTGACTACCTGCTATTGAATCTGTGGGTGGCAAGCCTTAGTGAATTCTTGCTTCCTATCTGCCACAGTCTGCAAGAAGGGTTGCTGCTCTGATTTATAATTCTATTATATGTCAGGGTAACACAGTGCACAGGGGTTAGCACTGCTGCCTCAGCTCAGGTAACATTGCTGGCCACAATAATTCAAGCATAGCTGGCAGAAGTTTCCTTAGTCCTCAGTAACAATGTAAAGACCATTGCACCATTATAATCCACTCAAAAGTAGTTCTGTTTCTACTTCCCCTTTGAATTCAATGCATTTTGCTGATTTTGTAAAGTTCCTGATTATTTTCATGATTTTGCCAATCCCAAGGCAAAGCGGACTCAACGGGACTTGCTCAATGTTCTCGGCAAACATTCAGCACTCTCCAAGGCCCTGAAGTCCTACAATGTATGTATGCTATATTCATCATATGGCGCAAATGGGAAGTCGCAAATTTGTCACTTGTAACCTCTACATGTTTTACGCTAATTAAGTGGGAAAGTAAACATGGGTGCCTCCAATGAAAGGAACAAATGCTAAATGCTCCATAGTCTGGATCAAAGAAGAGGATGAAGGGCAGGAAAGGCGCAAAAGGTATTCTGCCATGGCTAAAAAAGGTTTTTATGCTATTGGCATGCTTCCTGTATAGATTATCACAAGAATTGTTTAGCTTTAGGGCAGCCTCCCATATAATGTGCCTTTTGCTGCAAATAAGGATTTGAAATAATTATGAGATATTCACAAGACTGAGTCCTAAACAGAACTGATGTGGAGGCAAGATGGCAGCTTTAAAGGCCCATGTAGGAAGTGACATCATCGGGGATAGAACTGAAAGTGACATCTTTGGGACCGGAAGTGATGACATCAATAGCGCCGGACCCAGAAGTGATGTCTTTGGGACTGGAAGTGACATCATCAGAGGCACTGGAACCGTGTGGGATTTCCCAAGAATGGTCTGCAAGGAATTGAGAAAGACAGCTAGTGCACCTTGCCGCCCCCTGGTCTGACATGGAATTACTATTACTCAGGCCCTTTAACTGTCCCCTACTTGCACGTGTGTGACAAGATCAACGAACAAATTCATGCTGCTGTCCACATATACTAACAGGAGCAAAACGTTGCACTTCATTATCTTTGGCCCATGTCTTCCCAGTACATAAAACAGCTGAACAAAGCAGTCACTGTATGTGTTGTATTGTATCTAAACATGTATTGTATTGTAGTCATTGATTGCAATGTATGAACAGAAGCGCACATTAAGCTTACATCGGTTAGTCCATTAACGTTAGTGCCGGCAATGTCAAAGTTTAACTTCTCAATATTAATTAATAATAATAATAATTCATTACATTTATATAGCACTTTTCTCAGTACTCAAAGCGCTATCCACACAGGGAGGAACCAGGAAGCGAACCCACAATCTTCCACAGTCTCCTTACTGCAAAGCAGCAGCACTACCACTGCGCCACCTGTGAGGACAATTTAAAGTAAATTCTTGTAATAAACAAATTAAACATAAACAATGTAACTGTACTTAATATTCACTGTGTACACTGCCATATTGGATTGATGTCATAATTTGAAATCGTACAAACTCAGACTCAAGACACCAGACCCAACTTAGTGAGTAATAACTCCAAGTTTGGGGTGCACTTTCTTTGCATTTTCTGAATTAGAGGTTGTTAATTGCAAAGTTAGGAGTTTTAGTCGAATGTAGTATTACATTAAGGGTGCTACAGTTCAGTCCAAGAGGTCCACAATGGCTGCAGATTTTTGATCAAACCCATTTGATTAATTAGAAGAAAATCCTTGCTGATAACTGAATTTTCAGAACGCCATAGCCTGTTAGTGTTTTCTTCCTACAATCCATGAGTTTCGGTCTGAGTGTGCCCTGTGAAGGACAGTGGTTCTGAGGCTAGGGATCTGCACTGGCAATCAGAAGGTTGCTGGTTCGAATCTCATAAATACCAAAAGTGAATCTGCTCCGTCGGGCCCTTGAGCAGGCCCATCCATCCATTATCCAACCCGCTAAATCCTAACTACAGGGTCATGGGGGTCTGCTGGAGCCAATCCCAGCCAACACAGGGTGCAAGGCAGGAAACAAACCCTGGGCAGGGCGCCAGCCCACCGCAGTACACACACACACACACACAATAGGGACAATTTAGGATCGCCAATGCACCTAACCTGCATATCTTTGGACTGTGGGAGGAAACTGGAGTACCCGGAGGAAACCCACACAAACACAGGGAGAACATGCAAGCTCTACGCAGGGAGGACCCGGGAAGTGAACCCGGATCTCCTAACTGCACCACCGTGCCTGAGCAAGGCCCTTAACCTGCAATCGCTCAGTGCTTTCAGTAGTGAGAAAAGCGCTATATAAAAGCAAAGAATTATTATTAACGGTTGGCTTCCACCTTCCACTCAATGCTGATGGTGATTCTACACTGAAAGATAATGTCTCAAAAAGTGGATGGATGCTAAATTTGCTGATAAATGTACTGTGACCTTATATTTGTGCATGTCATCAGCCGCTCAGCTTTAAACAGTACTAAGATATAGCATTGCTTCTGTCTCTTTTGACTTAACCAATTGCATGTGCTTTCCGTGACATTTTTTTGGAATTCCATCCAAATAAGGTAGCATTGGCTTGACTGACTCTGCGGTGCCATTTATTTCAGTAGACTAATTTTTGTCACTTTACTAGTTTAATTGGATAATCAGTTTGTTGAAGCGTGTGTCAGAAAATTGCCAGAGTCAAACTCCTCTTGCATCCTTCATACCAGCCCATCTGACTCTGACTGAGAGGGCTGACAAGCAGACACATCTGAATTGGCTTAAACAGATTTCTCCATACCTTTGATTCGTTGAATAGACTTGTAGGCAAAAAAGAACAAAAAAAAAAAAAAAAAAGAGCCAGTTTCTGACCCCAGAGCAGCACATATAATTCAATAAAACCAAATAATACTAAACCCCCCACTGGTGATGTTAATAGCCGACTTTAAGCACAGTTTGCTGTGAGAAGACAATATCACCACAGTAATGGTAGCAGTGTGCCATAAATCACTTCAAAGAGCGCCTGAGACACCAACCAGAAATCATTCGGAAATGTCACAGAGGTGGGGTGAATTAAATGAGAAGTCTAATGAGCGCGGTCTGGTTCCAGGTCATGAGGTGCACTCCAGCAGAATAAAAGACAAATTAAAGCAGTCTCTCTTGCTTATTTATCAGCACAGGGTCGAAGCTCTCCTTCATTACAATGTCAGCTTTTGCATCTTGCTTCATTAAAGTCTGTATCTTAAATGCTATAATAAATTAAAGCCAACAGAGGCCAGTTGTCTAATTCTTCTATGAAAGCATTTTTTTTTTGCTTTGGGGACCCTGTATAAGGTTATTAGACAGACAAGGGTCATCTTTGTTTTCTGCTAAAAGCTGTCAATGAATAAATTAGGTTAGGCGCCTAGCAAATATTCAGATATGACAGCAGATGGGTCATCCTTCTAATCAAACGTTTATATGAAGTGCTTCCTTTTTGTGCCATAGTGGGCAGATAATGGAACAAGATTCGCTAAGCTGCAGGCCCATCAGAGATGACTCCAACCCTTTGAAGCGGTGTGATCCTATGGCCACAATGGACACACAGGCTGGTGTGCACTTGAAAAGATATATGCAGTGAAAAATGTACAGATGATTTTACACATGGATGGATGGATGTTAGTCATGATAAATAACCTTCGGGCACTCTATACATTCTATATGATCATGAGTGATCCCGAGATGATTAATATAAGATTGTTGTGGACATGCAGAGTGCCTGAAAATTATTGTGATTATTGAAAAGCTCCAGGAGATGATTAAGTAGTGGGACATCATGGTGAAAAGAAAAGTGAGGGTCAGAATCATGGAGGCATAATAACAAGAACAGGATTTATGGATGTGGTGAGAGAGGACATGCAGGTGACGGGTGTAACAGAGCAAGGAGCAAGATGTAGAGGACAGAAAGATATAGAAGAAGATGATCCACTGTGGCGACCTGTAACAGGAGCAGCTGAAAGAAGAAGAAGACCCATTGATATCATCAATGCAGACTAAGACAAAATATCAGACCCACGATGATAAAGTAAAAACATATTTTCTGAAAGGTTCACCTTCCACAGCTCTCAGCTGGGCTAAGTGGTTTTGTGTTTGTTGTGCTGTTTTGCTGGGAGCAAAATCTGAAGATGGTGTCACAATCATTATCCAGGTGATGTTCCATAATCCTTGCATTCACTTCAGAACAAAGTCATTAACAAGATGACAGCAGGGGCTCCATGACCGGAGGTCCAGATGGGCACAGAATTGACTTAAAGCCAGAAAAGAGTGAGACTTTTTCAACACATTTAAGAGTAACAATGTAGAACCAGGCTGGGCTCAAATTATATTTGTGAAGGTTATTGAGAGGAGTTTATAACACGAAGGATATTTGGTCTTAGTCTGCATGCTGCCATTTGCTCATAATCAATCACTACATTACTGTACTGTAGCTTCACAGTATAGTACCTTAACCGCTAAATAGTTTTGAAACACTGGACTGGCTCTCTTGCTTTTCATGTGTACGTTCTTCTATCCATACATTGGCTCAAGTGACACTGCTATGTCATTCATTTCTTTAGACATATTTGTGTCACTTTGCTTCTTTATTTGGATAAACAGATTGATGAAGAATAATTCAGACCATTAACGGAGCCACTCTCCTCTTTCATTTCAGGTGCTAGCCCGTATTCTAACTTATGGAGCTGATATACACTTGTGTGAGCTGACCACACGGGATGGACCAGGGTGGCACTGGCACAGCACACTGACAGGGCACAAGAACATCAAGACTGAATTTAGCTCTTCTCTGTTGTCTGGCATCGGCATCGTGTCCAACCACATCTTAGGCATTTTTCAAGCCACAGTCATAAATTAGCAATTCAAGAAATGGCAAAATGTATTAATGAGGTAACATCGAAGGTGCAGAATGTTTTCAGCCAAAAGTATTTACTGTTTAAAATTAGGACAAATGTGAGTCAAGAGTAGAGTAGTGGCTCAACTGTCTGTTGTCTGGGGTGGCCTTTCTGTCACGCATGCACATTCCCACAATTTTCATTTCAGAGTACATCAGGTTACCCCTAATCTCATGATGCCAGATATGATTATATGAGAATTCAGGGCTGGGGACAACTTGCTAAAAAACGCTGTAGCAAATCGTGGCAAAGCCAGTGCTGGAAAGGCTCTGCTCGCAGGGTTCTTCTTAAAAACACATCCCCAATTTCCCCCAGTCAGTTCACTTTAAATGATCAGGTTTTATCCAAAACTCTAACTTCATTGGTCCTTTTATGGCAGTATTGAATTTTTGCACATGATTTATTTCTCTTGTAGCACCAGCTCTGAAAGTATAATACAACCTATGAAAACTGAAAATGTAGGTGGCATGGTGTCAAAACGCTGCTGCCTCACTGCTCTTAAAACATTTTTTTTCTCTAATTTAGTCCTTCTCCAAATCCCAGCCACTCCAATTACCTTCTTTATCTTAGCTTGGATTAGAAACCTCGAGTGAGTATTGGTGTTTTAATGGGAGAACGTCATACTTACCAGAGTTGCTTCCGACAACCCTAAATAGATGGATTTAATAGCATAATTCCTTAGTGAACAACCTTGATAGGTGCTCTACAGCAGGGGTCACCAAGTCCGGTCCTGGAGGACCACCGTGGCTGCAGGTTTTCATTCTAACCCTTTTCTTCATGAATGACCTGTTTTTCTTGCTAATTAACTTCTTTTGAATTCATTTTAATTGACCGCTTAATTGTTTCTTTTTCCTTAATTAGCAGCCAAACAATAATGAGATACAAAATAAGCCAAAACAACTGGTGTCCATCATGCAATATCTGAAAATAAAGAACGATGAAGGTCTCAGGAATGTTGATCTGCTCAGGTCTCCAAAATCCTAACCCTAACCCTAACAGAGCTCTTAAAAATGAGAAAATCAACAATTTCTAAAATCTCTGCTATTGCACCATGAGAACAGCAACAAGCCATGGAATTTAAGAACGGGTTTAATTAATGGCAACACTCTGCACTTAATTAAGCAGCTGGTTGGAGTAAAATTTGATGGAGTTTGAGGCCCTGACTTAGTTGGTCTTCTGTTGGCTCACTCACTTCACATTTCATTTCTGTTTTGATGCCATTTAAGGAAAGAAATGAATCAATTCAGAGGAACGATGAAGAAATTCAGGGGAAGAAATCTTAAAAAAAGCAAGTCAATTAAAATGAATTCACAAGAAGTTAATTAGCAGCACAAACAGGGCACTCAATTAAAAAGGGTTAGAATGAAAACCTGCAGCCACGCTGGTCCTCCAGGACCAGACTTGGCAACCCCTGCTCTATTGGTATGATACAAGTTTTGCTTTATTTCCACAAATGGTTTCTGCCAAAAGAAGTGAATTCATTTCATGTGTCAAATTGACATTGATTCCTTTTTCAACAAGATACCATTAAATTGAATTATGCTAGTGCTGCAGAACATGAGAAATTCTGGACCAACACAGCCACAAAAATATATTTTTTTAAATTCATAAAGATATGTGTTTTGTGTTATCCGTTTAAGGCAGAGGTTTACAGTTATCCTCTCCCTTGTACATACTTTTGTGTGTTTTTGAGTATTTAAGGTATTTTATAAACTTTAAAAGCCTGAGCTCTATTTTGGGCCTACGCAGCCTTAAAAGTCTACCCGGGGTAAGGCCTGTTTTGAGGAAGACTACTGAGATGTAAGTCTGGCTTTTTTGTTTTGTATATTTTTTGACCTGCATCCACTTTCACTGTCTTGTGTGCTACCTTTCACAATAGATAGATAGAGCACTATAAAATAGACACTAAAATAGATAAGCGGTGCATAGATATAAAAGACACAACATGATCATTAGATAGAAGACTCTTCAATGTTACAGCAATGCCATGATATCAACAATGTTCAGATATGCACAAAAATAGTCTCAAGTCTAAAACATTAACATAAATAAATAAGCCCATGCTCTATTTAAAATGAATATGTTAAACTGGCAGTAACAGTATATACAGTATATTGTATTTTGCACTGGCGGCTGCTGGAGAGATCCTCTAATCTTGCTCCCTGGATCTTCGTGGTGGTTTCTGTCTTGAGCTGAAGGCTCTCAGCAGGTTAATTTAGGTGTTACAGTTGTGCTTGAAAGTTTGTGAATCCTTTAGAATTTTTTATATTTCTGCATAAATATGACCTAAAACATCATCAGATTTTCACTCAAGTCCTAAAAGTAGATAAAGAGAAACTAGTTAAACAAAATGAGACAAAAATATTATACTTGGTCATTTATTTATTAAGGAAAATGATCGAATATTACATATTTGTTATAGTGGGTTTCCCCTTCAGCAACTCTTCACCCATGATGGAGGTTCATTTGCTCTTCAGAAATGGGTGGGTGTCAGCATGTGTGGTCCAGCACTGCCAGGATAAGCGTTGGTCTCTAAGATCTGTAAAGGATTAAGTAAGTGAGTCTGAGAATATATTATGTTATGTTCTAATTTTTATAACATACATCCATCCATCCATTATCCAATCTGCTATATCCTAACTACAGGGTCACTGGGTTCTGCTGGAGCCAATCCCAGC
Organism: Polypterus senegalus; assembly: GCF_016835505.1. NCBI lineage: Eukaryota > Metazoa > Chordata > Cladistia > Polypteriformes > Polypteridae > Polypterus > Polypterus senegalus. Next base: position 6,941,501 of record NC_053167.1, read on the forward strand.
CAACACAGGGTGCAAGGTAGGAAACAAACCCAGGGGAGGGCACACACCCACACACACAGCACACACTAGGGACAATTTAGAATCGGCAATGCATCTAACCTGCATGTCTTTGGACTGTGGGAGTAAACCGGAGCACCGGGAGGAAACCCACGCAGACATGGGGAGAACATGCACGGGGAGGACCCAGGAAGCCAACCCGGATCTCCTAATTGTGAGGCAGCAGCGCTACCCGCTGCACCACCATGCCTGAGCAAGGCCTTTAACCTGCAAATACTGAGTGCATTGAGTAGTGAGAAAAGCACTATATAAATGCAAAGAATTATTATTAACGGTTGGCTTCCACCTTCCACTCAATGCTGATAGTCCACAATACAAATCTATTCTAAAAAAAGGCAAAGCCCTCACTGACTCACTCACTCATTCACTTACTGACTGGCTCACTGACTCATCACTAATTCTCCAACTTCCCGTGTAGGTAGAAGGCTGAAATTTGGCAGGCTCATTCCTTACAGCTTACTTACAAAAGTTGGGCAGATTCATTTTGAAATTCTACGCCTGATGGTCATAACTGGAACCTGTTTTTTCGTCCATATACTATAATAGACGTCTGCTCGATGCCGCACGATCGCACGAGATGGCACCAGCACAGCTGGGAACCTTTGATCCATGTACACCGAGCGGCTCACATGAACTGATGCAGTGCACAGTCAAAAAGCAACAGTTCCAAAGTGCTGAACAAAAACCGAATTACACAATTGAGAAGGCAGCAAAAAAATATGAAGCGTCTGATACATACAAGCATATTCATAAGTGCAGCTACTGTGGAAACAAAGCACACGGTGGAAAAAGTCAATGTCCCGCTAAAGGAAGACAGTGTAAAAAACCCGTGCATGTAGTGTGTCAGGTCTCAGATAAAGAGGAAGACGAGCTGTTTATTGATGCAGGAAGAAACGAATCGATGAATGAAACCTCTTATCTTTACAACGATTGACAAACACGGAATGTAACTTGAACACATCCTACAAATACGAACCTGATTGAAAGAAATAATGATAATCAAATCCTTGATGACAGCAACACTCATAACACTCACAAAACAATTACTGTATATTGACAATCATATTACGTTATTTTTAAAATGTTCCCTTTTCTTTTTCATAACTTCTTTAACACACTACTTCTCCGCTGCGAAGCGAGTATATATATATATATATATATATATATATATATATATATATATATATATATATATATATATATTTATATATATACCACCGATCTACATACTCTCAAATAGACAAACCACATGCTGTGGCCCAATAGAAGAGGCTTCGCCTCTAGCACCGACGTCCGAGGTTTGATTCCCGAAAGGGGGTGCACTGTATGCAGTATGTACCCCTGATGACCCCAAAATTAGGGCGAAACACATGTCACGTACTCTTTGCATTATTTCACAGTAAAACTATTTCAATATATATATACACACACATACATATATATCAGCGCTTCCCGATTCATTTTACCCTCACATCCCCTTGGTTTGAGACGTATGAAAAAATATGCGGTTAATGCAGAAAGACAGATCACCAATTGAAGCTTTATGAATAATGGATACTTTATTCGCCATCAATGATTGTTTTGGTAAAGCCATACTCAGTGTATTCATTAGATGAACGGTAAAAAAGTAAGAGCGAGGGGAGGATGACTTATTGAGGCACGCAGGCGAAACCACAATAGCACGCGAGCTCGATGTAGTGCGCGTCAACTAGATCTGAATTGCGTGATCACATTCGAAAAAATATACCTTTTCAAGTTCTATTTAGTCGACACAAATATCTTTGGTTGGAATGTAAGGCGAACTTACTCTTTACATTTCTATGGTGAAGAAAAATGTATGCAATGATGTCTACATTTAACTTACATTCCTACCAAAGATATTTCTGTTGACTAAATAAAAATTCCTTCTATTTAGAATTTAAATAGAACTTGAACAGATCGATAGTTCATAATATCCACGCAGACTTGCACGTAAGAGCGGGAGTCATCCGTTTTAACAAGCAGCGTATTGCACTGATACGAAATAGCCTGCCAAATTAATTATTTAGGAACTAGCAAAATACCCGCGCTTCGCAGCGGAGAAGTAGTGTGTTAAAGAAGTAATGAAAAAGAAAAGGAAACATTTTAATAATAACGTAACATGATTGACAATGTAATTGTTATGTCATTGTCATGAGTGTTGCTGGCATATATATATATATATATATATATATATATATATATATATATATATATATATATATATATATATATATATAGGGGCGGCGTGGTAGTTTGCATGTGTTCCCCGTGTCTGCGTGGGTTTTCTCCGGGCCGGTTTCCTCCCTCAATCCAAAGACATGCAGGTTAGGTGGATTGGCAATTCTAACTTGGCCCTAGTGTGTGCTTGGTGTGTGTGGGTGTGTTTGTGTGTGTCCTGCGGTGGGTTGGCACCCTGACCAAGATTGGTTCCTGCCTTGTGCCCTGTGTTGGCTGGGATTGGCTCCAGCAGACCCCCGTGACCCTGTATTCGGATTCAGCGGGTTAGAAAATGGATGGATATATATATATATATATATATATACAGACACACATTTACATACACTTATATCTATCTATCTATCTATCTATCTATCTATCTATCTATCTATCTATCTATCTATCTATCTATATCTATATCTATATCTATATCTATCTATATATCTATCTGTATGTATATATCCATCTATACTAATAAAAGGCAAAGCCCTCACTCACTCACTCACTCACTCACTCACTCACTCACTCACTCACTCACTCACTGACTCATCACTAATTCTCCAACTTCCCGTGTGGGTGGGAGGCTGAAATTTGGCAGGCTCATTCCTTACAGCTTCCTTACAAAAGTTGGGCAGGTTTAATTTTGAAATTCTACGCGTAATGGTCATAACTGGAAGGTATTGTTCTCCATTTACTGTAATGGAGTTCAGCCAGTTTCGTGGGGGGCGGAGTTTCGTGTGACATCATCACGCCTCCCACGTAATCACGTGAACTGACCTATCAACGCACTACGTAGAAAACAAGGAAGAGCTCCAAAATGCGCTGAAGAAAACATGCATTATATAATTGAGAAGGCAGCGAAACAATAAGAAGCGAGCGAGTGACATATACTACCATATTAATGAGTGCTGCTACTTCAGAAAGAAAGCTGTAAACCTAAACTTTAAATTAAGTTCATAGACAGGGTGCCGCTGGTGTTTCTCTTGCTCACGGGTAATGCGGGATACAAGTTTAATGAGAGGACACAGGATATAAACGAGAGTTTTGATCACTTTGTAACTAAGTTAAAATTGCAGGTGAAGGGGTGTGCTTATGCAAATTCCGAGACTGTGTTTGTGGGGATTGACAGTTAAGCGGTTGGGGAGTCACGTCATCATATCCCCTCCCATTTACCTCATTTCGCTCTGAGCTGAGCTCCACGGCTAACGGCGTCTTCCGAAGCAACTTCATCACACTCCCACCAAATACTCACAGAAAAATCCACAAGTTAATACACACGCTGTCTCTAGAGTTTCTCCACATTCAATGTATTCCTCGCGCCCCCTTTATACCCTCTAATCTCACATTTCAATTCAGATACCTCCAATTTCCAGTAAGGCTCAGCTGCGTGATGAGAAGTAATAAGTCTCAAGGACAGACCCTACAAAACGATGACATTGATTTCAGGCAAGATTGCTTTTCTCCTGGACAACTATACTTGCATTCTCAAAAGTGAGCTCGCGAGCTTCGTCATATTACAACGAGTGCAGCCAGAAACTTTTAAGTACCGGGTCTTAGATAACATTAAATTAAGCCGTAGACATCGCAACATCACACAAGATAGCAGCTCACGAGAACTTACTGAACGCAGTACGAGTGATCACTTCCATGCATCAAACCTGTTCAAAAAACGCATTACACAATTTACAAGGTGATGGCTTTCTATGGCGTTTGTTTATAAAGCAGCGGAGAGGCTGTGTGAAGGCAGCTACACAGAAAAAGCAGAGCGCCACACTCTGAATGTATTGCTGGCATCACCGTTATACCCTCTGATCTCCCATTTGAATTGAAATGCCTCAAATTTCCAGTAAGGCTCTGCTTCGCGATGACAATTAATAAGTCTCAGGGACACACCCTACAAAAGGTTGCCATTGATTTGAGGCAACATTGCTTTCCTCCTGGACAAAACTATACGTTGCATTCTCAAAAGTTATATATATATATACACCCCGATCTACAATACTGTCAAATAAACGACCCACACACCATAGTGGAACATGAGAGGCTTCACCTTTAGCGCTGACGTCTTAGGTTCGATTCGCGAGAGTGGGTGCAGTGCGTGTGTACTGCCTGATGAGCCCAGAATTAGGGCGAAGCCGCGTACTGTTTGCATTATTTGATAGTAAAACTATTTCAATATATTCAATATATATATATATCAGCTTAATGATTCATTTTACTCGCAACCCCTGTTTGGGAAGAAGTATGAAAAATATGAGGTTAACAGAAAACCAGATTACCAATTTAAGCTTTAGGAATCATAGATACTTTATTCGACATCAATGATTGTTTTGGTAAAGCCATACTCGGTGTAATCCTCCTTCCATGTTATAATATTTCCGCGACTAGCCAAGATTAAATGAACGGAAAAAAGTAAGAGCGAAGCGAGGGTGACTCAGGCAGGCAGGCAGGCGACAGCTCAATAGCTCGAATTTGGATATACTACAGTAGGTTCTATTTAGTCGCCAGAAATATCTTTGGTAGGAATGGAAGTTGGATTTAGTCTTTAAATTTCTATGGTGAAGAAAAATTTATGCAATGATGATTAAATTTAACTTTCATTCCTACTAAACATATTTCTGTCGACCAAATAAAATTACTTATATTTAAAATTTAAATAGAACTTGAAAAATACGAT
>NC_053167.1:6948972-6968972 GCF_016835505.1 Polypterus senegalus
ATCACGCAGCAGAGCCTTACTGGAAATTGGAGGCATCTGAATTGAAATGGGAGATCAGAGGGAATAAAGGGGGCGCGAGGAATACATTGAATGTGGAGAAACTCTAGAGACAGCGTGTGTATTAACTTGTGGATTTATCTGTGAGTATTTGGTGGCAGTCTGACGAAGTTGTTTCGGAAGACGGCGTTAGCTGCAGAGCTCAGCTCAGAGCGAAATGAGGTAAATGGGAGGGGATATGATGACGTGACTCCCCCACCCGCCTTAACTGTCAATCCCCCACAAACACAGTCTCTCGGAATTTGCATAAGCACAGCCCTTCACCTGCAATTTTAACTTAGTTACAAAGTGATCAAAACTCGTTTATATCCTCCGTCCTCTGCTTAAACTTGTATCCCGCATTACGTGGGCATGACAAACACCAGCGGCGGCCTGTCTATGAACTTAATTTAAACTTTAAGTTCACACCGTGCTTTGTTTCCGAAGTAGCAGCACTCATGAATATGGTTGTAAATGTCAGTCGCTCGCTTCTTATTGTTTCGCTGCCTTCTCAGTTATATCATGCATGTTTTCTTTAGCGCTTTTTGGAGCTCTTCCTGGTTTTCTACGTACTGCATTGATAGTCAGTTCATGTGATTACGTAGGAGGCGTGATGTCACACGAAACTCCGCCCCCCACCACCATCCAGCTCAACTCCATTACAGTAAATGGAGAAAAATAGCTTCAAGTTATGACCATTACGCGTAGAATTTCGAAATGAAACCTGCCCAACTTTTCTCATAGGAATGAGCCTGCCAAATTTCAGCCTTCTACCTAGACGGGAAGTTGGAGAATTAGTGATGAGTCAGTGAGTCAGTCAGTCAGTGAGGGCTTTGCCTTTTATTAGTATAGATCTAAATTTTCATTTTAAAATTCTACACGTACTGGTCATAACGGTCAACAACGTCTGCCATGTTGAACTTTCTTATTTATGGCCCGATCTTCTCGAAATTTCGTAGGCGGCTTCCCTGCACTAACCGAAACAAATGTATGCACTTATTTCGGTGGTATGATGCCACTGTCGGCCGCCATATTGAACTTTTCAACAGTCTTTGTTACTTATGGGCCCATCTTCAAGAAATTTGGTACACGGGTTCCCAACGCTAACTGAATCCTACTTACGTACATATATACGTCCATAGCCTGCAGCTCGGTCACCGTGTGAGGTGGCGTTGGGTTCCCCATCCCAACGCCTCCCACGTTGTTGGCTGCCTGCCTATATAAGACCGTCCGTCGCTCCAGTCTCTACATTCCCTTCCTTGTTCGCCACGGGATTCACGTCTCCCTACTTATAACTACAGCCTTTTTGTTTAATCCACGGCTTCTCCGCTGTTTTATTGTTCGTTTATTACAATTATAGTTATTGTGTAGGTATTTTAGACTTACTTTACATTGCTCAGGTACCCATTTCCTTTATCATTCCAACCTCCATTACCATGTCTATCGAGATGATCACTATCGATCAAAGAACTGTCACTTACCGAGTGGTTTCCATGCCCGGAGATGGCACTTACCTTTTCCATTCTCTTTGTTACATATTGCACGGCCATATCAGGCTCACTCTTGATATCCGGAGGAATATTGTGTCTTATGTATCGAATGACTGGGACAGGTTCAATGTGTGGACTGATAACGGTACAGGAGATAATTATACTACACAGGACCACTAGAAGAGTGAAATGCTTAAGCCCTTTACCTATGGATCTGCATGTGAGTTGATGGCTGCCGCTGAATTGTTCGGTTGTCGCTTTCAAGTGTACCGAAATGGCCAAATATTTTACACCTTTCGACAACCGCCAATGCCTCTTAAACATCTTAGATTCACAGGTGACGATTTCAGTAGTGGACACTTTGATGTTTATGAATGTTTAAACTCTCAAAAGCTGGATGTGAAGTTATCGATGAAACCGGTTGTTTGCTTACAACGCTTGACAGATGCCGAATGTCACTTCAACACAAGTCCTGCAAATACTGTCGTCATTGAAACAAACCATGAAACTCAAACCGATTATGACAGCAGCAATCCAAGCTGTGAGATTTGAGACAAGATTACTGTTCACATGGCCAACTGTTAAGTTGCATGCTCAAGAGTAAGCTCAGCGCACAGCTTGGTCATGTTACAACCGGAGAGCCGAACTCACAATGTGGTATACAAAGAGATCCTTAACAAATAATTATTGGCATATTTTCCCTCAGTTTAAAAAGGTTTAATTTTCTTCTTAATAAAAATTTTAATGCAATACTTCGCAGCGGGTATTTTGCTAGTATATATATATATATATATACATATATATATACATATATATATATATATATATATATATACATATATATATACATATATATACATATACATATGTGTATATATACATATACATATATACATATACAGTATATATACATATATGTGTATATATATGTTTATATATGTGTGTGTGTGTATATATATGTATATGTGTATATGTATGTGTATATACTGTATATGCCAGCAACACTCATGACAATGACAACACAATTGCATTGTCAATCATGTTACGTTATTATTAAAGTGTTTCCTTTTTTTCATTACTTCTTTAACACACTACTTCTCTGCTGCGAAGCGCGGGTATTTTGCTAGTGGATAAATAAATTAAAATTTTTTACAAATAATGTTTTTCATTTTTCTTCCTTGATGGATTCTGGCACCCCCTGCAACAGTTGCTCGCACCCCAAAGAGTGTATATATATATACTAGCAAAATTCCCGCGCTTCGCAGTGGAGAAGTAGTCTGTTAAAGAAGGAAAGAAAAAGAAAAGGAAACATTTTGAAAATAACATAACATGATTGTCAATGTAATTGTTTTGTCACTGTTGTGAGTGATGAGGGTTGCTGTCATATACATTTATATATATATATATATATATATAGCAAAATACCCGTGCAGGGAGGCACGGTGGCGCAGTGGTAGCGCTGCTGCCTCGCAGTTAGGAGACCCGGGTTCGCTTCCCGGTTCCTCCCTGCGTGGAGTTTGCATGTTCTCCCCGTGTCTGTCCCCGGTTTCCTCCCACAGTCCAAAGACATGCAGGTTAGGTGGATTGGCAATCCTAAATTGGTGTTTGTGTGTGTCCTGTGGTGGGTTGGCACCCTGCTCAGGATTGGTTCCTGCCTTGTGTTGGCTGGGATTGGCTCCAGCAGACCCCCGTGACCCTGTATTCGGGTTCAGCGGGTTAGAAAATGGATGGATGGATGGAAAATACCCGCGCTTCGCAGCGATGTCGTGTGTTAAAGAAGTTATGAAAAAGAAAAGGAAACATTTTAAAAATAACATAACATGATTGTGAAAGTAATTGTTTTGTGTATTTGGCGGCAGCGTCACGAAGTTGTTTTTGTCTTGCTGCATCAGAAAATGTACCACGACGTCTGACACGCCTACTTTTTAGTGTTTTCTCACAGCTTGGATTGCTGCTGTCATAATGGGTTTGAGTCTACATATATATATATATATGTATATGTATATGTATATGTATATATATATATACATTTATATATACAGTACAGGCCAAAAGTTTGGACACATCTCCTCATTCCATGTGTTTTCTTGATTTTCATGACCATTTACATTGGTAGATTCTCACTGAAGGCATCAAAACTATGAATGAACACATGTGGAGTTATGTACTTAACAAAAAAAGGTGAAATAACTGAAAACATGTTTTATATTCTAGTTTCTTCAAAATAGCCATCCTTTGCTCTGATTACTGCTATGCACACTCTTGGCATTCTCTCGATGAGCTTCAACAGGTAGTCACCAGAGTGTGGAGAAACTGTAGAGACAGCGTGTGTATTAACTTGTGGATTTTTCTGTGAGTATTTAGTAGCAGGGTCACAAAGTTAGTTCTGCAAGACTGCGTTGCTCACAGCGAAATGAGGTGAATAGGAGGGGAGATGATGACGTGACTCTCCCTTCCGCCTTAACTGTCAATCCCCCCACAAAGACAGTCTCCCGGAATTTGCATAAGCACAGCCCTTCACCATCAATGTGAACTTAGTTACAAAGTGATTAAAACTCTCGTTTATATCCTGCGTCCTCTCATTAAACTTGTATCCCGCATTACCCGTGGGCATGACAAACGCCAGCGGCAGCCTGTCTATGAACTTAATTTAAACTTTAGGTTTACACCGTGCTTTGTTTCCGAAGTAGTTGCACTCATGAATATGGTTTTATGTGTGACTCGCTCGCTTCTTATTGTTTCGCTGCCTTCTCAATTATATAATGCATGTTTTCTTCAGTGCTTTTTGGAGCTCTTCCTTGTTTTCTACATATTGCGTTGACAGTCAGTTCACGTGATTACGTGGGAGGTGTGATGATGTCACACAAAACTCCTCCCCCCACGGCCAGCGAACTCAACTCCATTACATTATATGGAGAAAAAAAGGTTCCAGTTATGACCATTACGCGTAGAATTTCGAAATGAAACCTGCCCAACTTTTGTAAGTAAGCTGTAAGGAATGAGGCTGCCAAATTTCAGCCTTCTACCTACATGAGAAGTTGGAGAATTTGTGATGAGTCAGTGAGTCAGTGACTGAGTGAGTGAGTGAGTGAGTGAGGGCTTTGCCTTTTATTAGTATATATATATATATATATATATATATATATCCCAAAGCACACACAGAAAACCCAACCAAGAATCCTTCTTTTCTTCTTCCACCACTCCTCCTCAAGCTTAGACCTCCTCCTCCCAACCCTGGCTCTCTGAGTGGTGGTGGCTGGCCCTTTTATAACCCACCCGGAAGTGTTCCAGGTGCTTGACCACCTGGTCCTAATTGCACCTCCGGTTGGGGCTGAAGATTCGTCTAGCCAGGCTGCTGAGTCCATGCAGCTTCCCCTAGCGGCCATCCGAGCCCCCAACCAGGCTGTGGAGGACTCCATCTCCCATGGAGCCCTGCGGGTGGTTGGGGAATCACCGTCAGCCATGGAGGCTGCCACCAAGCGTCCCGGGGGAGGTACTGGAGTGCCCATGGTGGCTCCCCCAGAACATAAGCAGCAGGGGCGTCCCTGACGGGCATGGGACCCGGCTGTCGTCATAATATAAATATATATATATATATATGTGTGTGTGTGTGTGTGTGTATATGTATATATTGTATATGTCAAAATATGTGTGTGTATGTATATATATATGTATTTGTCTGTATATATCTGTGTGTATGTATGTATGTGTGTATGTATATGTATGTGTCTATATGTAGATATATATGTATATATGTATATATATGTGGATGTATGTGTATATATTGTGATAAAGGCGCTATATAGCACCCGACCCGGTACAGACTACGCAGAGGCACGTGTTCACACTCAAAACTTTTTATTTTATTTCTTCAGCCATGGGCACACGTTTTCCCCGTGTCCCACCGGCCCAACACAGTCCCAAGCACAAAACCCACACCAAACCAACACTTTCCATCCTCCACCACTCCTCCCAGGCAACCTCGTCCACTTCCTCCTGATTCTGGCCCTGATTGCTGGGAGGCAGGCCTTAAAAATACACTGAAATTAACCGCATATTGTTTATTAGTGTAATGCATCTGATTGTAATTAACTCGTAACAATATAATGGTCCAGGGAATAGCCATAGTATTCCAAATACCATAACTGCTTTAGCGTTGTTACCTCCGGGTGGGGCTGATAAACCATCCAGTGTGGTGGCTGGTTCTCTGCAGCACCCCCTTTCGGCCACCCCATCTCCCAACCGGTCTGCTGTGGTGGACTCCATGTCCCATGGAGCCACGGGGGAGATTGAGGAGGGATCCACGGCCAGGAAGACTGCCCCAAGTGCCCCGGGGAAGGTACTGCAATGTCCATGATGGCTCCCCCGCGACATATGCAACAGAGGCGTCCCGGCCGGGCATGGGACCCGGCTGTCCGTCACAATATGTATACTGTATATATATATATATATGTATGTATGTATATATGTGTGTGTGTATATATATATGTGTGTATGTGTGTGTGTATATATATATATATATATATATATATATATATATGACTGCAACACTCATCACTCACAACAGTGACAAAACAATTACATTGACAATCATGTTACGTTATTTTCGAAATGTTTCCTTTTCTTTTTCATGACTTCTGTAACACACTACTTCTCCGCTGCGAAGCGCAGGTATTTTGCTAGTATGTTATAAAAATGGGTGGCACGATGGCCACCGTGCCGCCCATTTTTATAACATATTTGTATTGTGGACTATGGCCGGCGATTCATCCTTGCCAATACCTCAAGGCCGCCAGGTGGAGCCCTCCCTGCAGCATGGAGGTGCCTCGAATGCCAGCAGTGAATTATGGACATCCCAGATGTTAAGCTGAGCTGGGCGGCAGGGTGGCAACGCGTCTGGGAGTGGAGGATTATTGTTTATTGATTATTGTAGTGTGTTTATGAGTATTGTGGAGAGGAGGGTGCTTTGGGAACTTTATTGTCCTATTAAAATAAATTATTGGACTTTTACTTGGTGTCTGGCGTCTGGTCTGAGTGTTCAAGGGAACGACAGCGCCCCCTATCTGTCACAGTATTTTTATATCAAGACGTATTTAAATCTCACCTAGATTGAATGGTAGATAAAGAAACATCTTTTGTCAAATAACACACATTTCTTTCTTTTTCATTATGCATTCATTATTTTTTTTTTTTATAACGAAGTAGTTGAAATTCAGCTTTATCATCTTAATTAAGAGGATAATTAGAATCAGGTGCACCCAAGCACGTGCGACTGATTAGTTGATCATCAGAAGTAAGAACAGAGCAAATCAGAAGCATCATCAGTTTGGTATGAAGCGCTGTAGCTGTGTCTGTATCCTGGTGCCTTTTTTATCAACACTGTACTTCATTGTTGTGGAAAGAAAGGGGTAGATGTTTTAGAGAGAAACATTAGGAGCATGCACAGCGCATTGCCGCACCCAGCACATGACAAACCACCTCAGGATCCCAGATTAGGACCCAAGTGCAGCTATGCACACTAGTTCAAGTGGAATGGAACAGTGTGAGGGTTTTAGGGTGGCTGGAGTGCCAATCCTGCCACCAACCCCCAGGTTTTTCCCTGCAGGTTGGAGGGCCTACATGCAGGGCTGGATGCAGATTAACATCATGCCCAGGACAGAGCAATTTGGCATTTACGAGATTTGAACTGGCAACCTTCTGGTTGCCAGTGCAAATCCCCTGTCTCAGAGCCACCACTCCACCTAGTTTTAACAAAAGAAGGTAAAGGCAAATTCTTACACGGTGATGAGTTTATGACTTGAATGCTGGGAGCCACAGATGCATGACTTTTAACTTTGTATAGGGTAGGAGGGAGACCCTAAGTTGCCCAGAATGGACATTGGAAGTAGAAATAGGACACCAATAGGGCTGCAATGCCCCACTGTCATGGCCATGTGTCCTGGGAGTACAATTTCAGAATTGAAACAGCACCTGTGAGTTACTAGGAGTGAGTGGTAGCAATGTGGCTCCTGGACTTCAGGAGGAGATTTTTAGAACATTTTGGAAAGTCATTACAACAATAAATAAATTAGTATCAAGTTTACTTGAACATAAATATCCACAATCATATAAACATATTGTAACAGATGACCGGAGAAGCTCCCTGACAAGTAAGTCCTGAAGACAGAAGGACCAGGGGAGACGATACATTGGGGACAACACCTCCCCTGGAACTCGAGAGCATGAACCCCCTGGAATACGTTGGGAACACAGGCTTGGGGCTTAAAAGCTCAGGCCAGCCGGGGCCCGTGGTCACCGCCAGGGGGCGCCTAGTCACTTGAGGAGTCCTGGATGGCAGCACTTCCGATTGTATTTCTGATCAAACATTGTCCCTTTCCTGCGTATAGAGCCAAATTCCAAATGTATCTGTTTTAGATTCACAAAGCTTGTAAAATTTTATGCCAAGTCTTGCTCATAGCCATGAGACTTTCATCGATTCTGACATCATGGTCTGGAATGTAAAAGCTCTGAAATTTTGCTACAGTGGCCTGGTATACAGTATCTCACAAATGTTCTTCAGTTTGGGTGCTGAATGGGTATTCTCTTCAAAGTCTTCATTGTTGGTAAAGTGCAGATATTTCATGATTAGTGAAAATCTACACTCAGACATAATTTCTCCAAAGATAAGTATTGCCAAAATGTTGTTCTTAGACCAAAACCATCGCTGCTTAGGTTTTACTACAAGTCCTTGCAATATCAATAAGCCCAAAAAGGCCCAGATAGCATTTACTGGTTCCCATCATTTTGAATAGGAAAACTGCTTAGGGAAAATAATTATTTGCTTGACACTGTTCAGCATAACGATTTGTCTCAACCTCAATTCTGTCAATTACGTCATCATCCAGGAATAACTTCACATAAGTGAGTGGATCTTGGCTGTCAACGTCCACTTTAATTCCTGGCTGCCCCACAAAATCAAAGTGATGTGGCACTGGTTTATTTGAAGCAGGTCAACAGACAGCCATATTGGAGAGTCACTTTTGGATTTATCAGAATCACTTTCAGGTTCACAGTCTGTTTCAGTTTCACCACCTGAGGACAAATTCACTTCTTCACTGCTGCTGATGAGAAACTTTTCAGCTTCACTGCTTGTATCACTAGCAAGAGCGTGCAACACCTGGGCTGTTGAAAAATGTTTCTTACAAGATGCCATTATTACAGAGGGAGTTAATGATCACACTCACAGATGAGAGGAGAAGACCCCCGACACCTTTGCCCTGTATTGCTCAGACGTAATGCTTATGCAAGATCCACTTATAATGTTGCCCAAGTAATGCTCGGAACTTATGCTTTTAGCACTTTTACAGCCCGAGTGATTCTCGGTTCTAATGCTTGAGCAAGACACATCTGTACAGTTGAATGACACCCAGGACTAATGCTTTTAGCATAGGTTTGGTAGCCTAAGTAACCCTTGGGTCTAACACTAAGGAGGTTAACCTCCATCTGCAGTTCTTTATGTTCTTGAGCTGAACAGATGCCATACCAGGATGTGATACAGTCAGCAAGAATAGACTCTACTTTATACCTGTAAAGTTTATGAGAATTGGTGGAGACATGCAAGCTGCCCTCAAAATATCCAAGAAGGCACTTGTGAGCCTTTTTGTCAAGAGATGAAATATGTTTAATCCACTTAAGTTCATCAGTGATCATTACTACAGGAATTTAAAGCTGATTTTCCTTTCAATAGAATCCCTACCATGTAGATATAGTGTGGCCTTCCTTCTTCTTCCAATAGTCTATGACCAGGGGCCTCATGTATAAATGGTGCGTACGCACAGAAATGTTGTGTAAAAACGTTTCCACATTCAAATCTTGATGTATAAAACCTACACTTGGCATAAAGCCACACACATTTCCACGGTACCTCATACCCTGTCGTACACAACTTCTCCGCTCGGTTTTGCAGACTGGCAACACCCAGCGTCAAAGCAGTGCTACTGTTCCTGTGTGGTTATTCTTTCTTATCCTGACGTGGCTTTAGAAATACACTGAAATTAACCGCATATTGTTTATTAGTGTAATGCATCTGATTGTAATTGACCTGTAACAATATAATGGTCCAGGGAATAGCCATAGTATTCCAAATACCATAACTGCTTTAGCGTTGCTACTCTCACTGCACCTTCTTCTTTCAGCTCCTCCTGTTAGGAGTTGCCACAGCGGATCATCTTTTTCCGTATTACTCTCACTGCACCACTCGGAGTATTTATATCAGTGTATCTGAGTGGGGAATCACAGCAGCAGCTGATTGGAAAGAAAATTATCGGTATACAGCATCAAGCACACGCTGCCTTAGCCACGGCAAAACGTTTCAAAGCCTTTCCTGTACGGACCTCGCGGTTCAGAAACAGTTTCATCCCAAGAACTATAAACGCACTCAATCAATTGCTCCTTGTAGAACTGTTTGTACTTATAAGTACAATCACCCCACTGTAAACTTGCAATACAGTTATAATATTGCACTTTAAAAAGTGCGTATTTACATATGATGACAATATCATTTTTAAGATGGAATGCAGCAAAATATGTTGATGATATTATACAGGTAAAACTTTAAATTCATTTAAATAATCTGTATTGTTAATAATTAAACACGTGAGGACATGGTGCTGCAGCACTAGCAAGTTCCTGCCTCGCGCTGTATATTTACTGAGGCTGGCGTGACACTGGAAGGATAGCCAGATAGAATAATTAAACACGTACTATGAAGATATTTCAATGTTCCTTAAAGGTTTTGAAGAATTGTCGTTGTAAGCTTACAGATGGCTTAATGTCTATTACAGAGCTGATTGTGTGGCGATTGGGTATTTGGAGAAAGAAAAGGAAGGACGTGAATTGGAGGTTAGTACGTTTGAAAGAGACAGTACTGCTACAATAAATTATTTTATCGAAGGTCGCGCATGGCGCAGCAACATCTTGTGTGAGACATGAACAATCACTGCACCATTGTGTTCCCATGTTTAATAACATGCTTTCATTCCATTCATCATGAAAATGATATCACGTATACATCTCAGTATTTTAATTATTCAGAAAGCTGTAATTACAAATGTAATGGATTCTGTGTCCTGTCGGAGAAAGAGAAAGAACGGAAGCGCATAGTGATTCACACACATAGAGCACATAGAAGATCAAATACAAAACAAAGCATTTAACTTGCTACTTTAAATTATTTTAAGATTAAGTTTATGATTTTCTACTTTAATGACAAAATAAACTACGTGATTAAAGTGGAAATTTCGAAATTAAAGTTGACATTTTGTGCCTTTTTCCCACTGTGTGTCTATTTTTTTATGTCTGTTCCCTAATAAGCTTTCATATGACACTCAGACAGTGGGCTACAACTCGCCTTTTCACGGCGACTTTGTGACGTTGATCATTCGAGTTTCTCCAACACGCTATGTCACTCGATCAACTTCCTTTTGTTGATTATACCACTGTTTAAATCAACAAATAGTATGTTTTTCCTTTGCTTCCACTTGGTATTCGCTGAAATTCTTATATTTTCCCCTATGCTTTTCCCATTGTCTTTTCACAGAATGCTGTGCTTAAGGGCTATTTATATTGATTTGCATATTCAAAGAGGCGTAATTCTGGGAGGAGTTGGGGCGGGACAGCACGAGTGTTACTTTTCACACTGATCGGGATTTATGTAGCGGAAAAACGGGAAAGTTGGCGAACGCACAAATTCCTGCATCTGAATTATTCTGTGCGTAAGCACATTTCGGCTTTTGTGCTTACGTCATGTTATAGTGCGAATTGTACGCACGGCGTTATGCGCGAGGCCCCAGCTGTTTGGTTTTTCTAACATAACAGTAAGATTGTTGTCCTGGCACCTTAGACTATGCAGGTAGACCTCATTGTAAGTTGTCTCGTCATTGTTTGGGATCACTGCTATGGTTAGGTTCAGCATGGAGAATGTGATGATGTAAATTCGTACATGCTGAAGTCTGTTGGTTATGGATTCCAAAATCCAATTGCAGAGAGTGGTACTAAATACTTACTTAGTTCGGTGGTTGGTTTTGCTGGTAGAATAGTGTTAAATATATTTCCTATCACTCTCACTGTTTCCAGTTTAGATTTGCCAATCAATCAAATTTCTAATTCTAAAATATAGGAGATAACTGGTGGAAATCTGTAAAATTGGACACATGTACTGTAGATGGCACAATCTCTCTATATCCAGGAACTGAACAATGGTACATCATACCATATATCAATTCAGACTACTTTCCCTGCAGTTATGTAGACTTTTTCTTTCTCTTATTGTAATGTTCTGGATAATATGAGGACACTCTCTAGCCATTGCAAACCCACAATGAATCCTAATGAGGCAAAAATATATAAGAAAGGCATTTTATGTACTGTATAAATGAAGAAAAAAGGGCAAGGACTAAAAACTGGAGTAACAAAACTGCACAAAATATTCAAAGGGAACAAGTCATGTGCCCCATTTGGCCTTCATAAAGCTTGCCTTCCCTGTATATTAGATGTGGAGGCCGGTCCACTACCCACCTCAGTACTGCAAAAGCACTCCTTAGCATTTTATGCAGCTAGAAACTCTGCCAAGTTTCACTGAGACTGACGCTAGGTTCACAATTCAAGCCTTATTGCTCAATTTTGATTTTTCACTCAAATTGGATTTGCCTATCTGGATGGTTAATAACTGTAGGAGAAAGGAGCCATTGTCCATTCTGCTAGGCCTTGGGGCATACACGGGGTGTGAAGGCAGCATACTTAGCAGACCTCCAGGTGCACAAAAAACCCAATTTAGATTCCCATGCTACATTCCAGAGAGTGGATCTGCCTGTTTGTCATCGGATAACAAAGGTGTAAATCAGAGGTGATCTGACATGTTTGCTGAGGCCCTCTCCCCAGCAAAAGAGCACGAAAATACACCTTAGGCTGACAAAGACCTGCAATTCAAGGGATGACCAACTTGGATGGACAGAATAATTCACCAATTAGAAGACACCAATGTTGTAACTGAAAGTAACTTTAATCCAATCAGGAGAAAATTTAACCCTACAGGGTTTTTACAGAATGACAAGTTTAGAAAAGTTCTGCAGTTCTCTTTGGACACATTCACTGAAATCCCAGAAGGATTGTGATAAACTCTAAGATACTTCCCAGAGGCATTCTCCAAATTGACATTCTAAAGTCCTTCTCTCAGAAACTAACAAGCTGTAAGCTGCTCTCTCTCTGGATAGCTGGAAAGGTGATCCATTCTTCCCTTTTGTGGACATGAAAGCTACGATCCAGTATACCAATCTAAACACTGAGCCCTGTCTGCTGAGAAGCAGCCATTATTTCAAGAAGGGAACTGCAGTATCTAAAGCCTTACACCAAAAAGACTGATACTTTTTTCCATGAGTTGCAGAGAAGACCACAGAAGGCAAGCAGGGAAGGTAAAGCATGCCATGGACAAGGAATGGTGAAACAAAGAGAAAGAGTTCACTCCAACGCATGAAGAATCCTCCACTTGAACCCAAAGCAGCAACAAAGCAAAACCTCCACACAACATCGGACATCATCCATAAAGCCTTGGTATTGTAAAGCTAATAATCTCTGCCAAGATAAATTGAAACTCTAAAATACCAGAAGACAGCCAGCTTATATATTATATGTTTGTTTGTCTAGTCTGTCTCATCCAGACTTATATGTCACTATAAAACAATTTATCATCTTTATATATAATATGCTACCGTGGCTGTCCGTTTGTCTGTCCAGGATTTTAAATCACCAGTAGCTTGCAAACCGTTTAAACTACTGACCTGAAATTTGGTGCACATATACTACGTGACCTCTACTGTCCGCTTTCAGGGTGATGATTAACCTCCAAGGTTATTCCTTTTTTATTTTTATTTTATTTTATTGTAGAATCAACTCTCGGCAGTGGCTAGCAGGGCGGACTTTTTGGGCATGTGTACGGGTGCCGTTCTCATCCCTACCACCTTTGCCGTCACTACTCCTACCTCTTCATATCTTAAATCATTCTTGAGCCAGATTGAAAACTTAAGTGCCAGCTTAAGTGAAAAATTATGGAAAACGTAATAATTAATTGCAACACAAACACTGACTTAATCAGTTTTAACGCAAAAAGATGCAGACGAAAGAAGAGAAGAAGCGGGCCGCTAGGGTGGAGAAAAGAAGAGCTGCTCAGGAAGCGGCAAGCACATCAACTTCTAAGCAAACGAATGCCAAACAGAGACAGAGAAAGAGGATGAAAACTAGGAATGCGCAAGTCAAGTGTATTCATGTTACTGGTACTTCCATAATCCTTGTGTTTATTAATAAATTGTATTATTCTGTAACCTTGATATAAGTCTGGAGAACCACTTCCTACAACTGGCTGGAGAACCACTTCCTACAACATAGAAAGGTAAGATAAATAAAGTAGGAGCCTTGCCAAAGTGTTAGGTTAACTACTAGTATAAGAAGGTAGAAGGTAAGACCAATGTTTAATTAACCAACTTAAAATTCACTCAGTTCCAACATAACTATAATGTGAACACATCTGTCATCCAAAATGGCATCACCAACACTAAATTATGTCATATTTGTGAAACAACTCATGTTATTAAAACTTATAAAATAGAAGCGCTAGTAGCTAGTGTATGCATTACATTTTGCTCTGGAGAACGGCAAACAGTTCATCAGTAGGTCGAGAAGGTGAAAAAAGGCAGACAGCTAGCATTTTCTGTTTTCACAGTTATTGCTGCACCAAAATATACATGGGTACGAGAAAGGAGCCAAGAATTGTAGAACTGTGACTTTTGTCACTGCTGTAGTTGTCCTCCATTGCTGTTTTGCTGCACTGCTTATGCTAGCAGATGACGACATTGCTCAGATCATGCATATAGGCAAAACAAAAATCACATGATTCCAATCTGCCCATTCTCATACATGTTGCATGGCCACGAATCAGATGCATGTCCGATCTAGAACCAAAGTTGTAACGGCCGACCCCTTACCCAGACCGGCCACTACACTACCAAGACTTATTCCTTGCTTTACCTGAGGTTTCTTGCTCTAATAACAAGCCATACTCCATACAAGTTGCCTTATTTTTTCCAGATACAATGAAATAATCAGAAAACAGTAAACAGATATGTAAAAATCAAACACGGATATATTGTAAAATGAAAAGACAGACAAATATTTAATATCTTCTTATATAATATGCTACTGTGGCGTTTCGTTTGTCTGTCCAGGATTTTAAATCACCTGTAGCTCGCAAACCGATTCACCTGTTGACTTGAAATTTGGCACACATATACTACATGACGTCTACTATCCGCTTTCAGGGTAATGATTTTTATTACTCTTTGATTTTTATTTTATTTTATTGTAGAATCAACTCTCTGCAGCATGCAGCAGGGCGGCCGTGCGGTGCATGTGTATGGGCACCGTTCTCATTCCTCACCACCTTCGCTAATCATTCTTGAGGCAGATAGAAGATTAAAGTGCCAGTTTAAGTGAAAAATTAAAGAAAACCTACCAAGTAATTGCAACACAAAAAATAACTTAGTCAGTTTGAATGTGAAAAGATGCTGACGAAAGAAGAGAAGAAGCAGGCCACTAGGGTGGAGAAAAGGAGAGCTGCTCAGGAAGCGGCAAGTGCATCAACCTCTGAGCAAACGAATGCTAAACGTACAGAGAAAGTTCAAGTCAAGTTCTCTGCATGTTATCGTGTAGTTTCTTTTCAAGTTATAACATCCTAAAGCTCAGACACTGGCACATTCATATACACCGAGAAATCTGTCATTCCAAAAGAGGTCAGATTGTGTTCACGGATGTCTAAAATGTGCACATCTGTTGAAAACCTCAATATCAAAACATGTCAATATCAAAACATGTCACCCTATTACAGTATTTCCCCTTATATAATGTATACCTACAGTAAAGTGCAACAAACTTTGAGGCTGGATAGACTGTATGGCCACATCTGGAAATGGAAGTCTCTAGGGTAAAGGACATGCAGCTGATAAAGTTTCCAATCCACAGACATGACTGAGTCTCTCTCTAATAGGACAGGAATGGGACGTTTTATCTTGGCCATTCAATTTGGGTTTGTGAGGGGAGTGATGACATTTTGTGCTATATGATGAAATAACACATCTATAATTGTTATGGAGCTCTTCCATCAAAGTACAGGAGTCACTGAGTTATACCGAGCCACCACAGTCTGCTTCTGCTGTGCCTTTATAAATGGCAAGAGCCACATAAGCAAAATAATAAGTTGAGAAAAAGGAAATTCTTTATGAAAAATGAAATGCAAGCTGACCCATTTATCACCAAAACATATTAGTTTACAGTGTCTCAGGAGATTCCAATTCTTTAAACGCAACGGTGAGGCTTGTTTTCTTTTCTTTCTCTTTCTTTTTTGCACAAATAAATCTTCCTTGACAGGCAGCAAGTTTGGTCTCTCGAAGAATTGTGGGTTTCCTCCAGTGGCACAGTGGGATTGCCTACAGCTGGACCCCTCTGGCAGGATGAGGTGCTGCCTATCACTGTCTGGAGATATAAACTGAAAGGGGCTTTATGGACATAATCTACACAGCACATAAATTACATTTTCAAAGAAATAAGGAAAATTAGGGTATTGGAGGATCACACTCGGCAACAGGCAAAGCTCTGGGGAAGCATTGGTCTTCTCATTTATCATGCAGATGTGTGAATGTCAAAAATCCACACTGGTCACTCGTTCGCATGCTGTGTGCTCAATGATGTGAGTTTCCTAGAGTCCTCTTGTTTATTTCTCTCATGGGTCAGCCTCCTTGATAACAATCCCGTTTATTTGCACCTTTGGAAGGTGGCACATTGGGTAGCTAGTCCTTCGAGTGTGTGTATCTCTACAGGCCGGAGAATAAACAAATTATTGAGACTTCGCGTTACTGGCACTGCCCCAGTCTATGTTTAAAATATTTTCCTGTAAAGAAGCACTAATGATGAGAAAAGGAAAAAGTCCTCCATTAACATTTACTGTAACTATTACAAAAAAAGTGTAAAGCTATTAATGCAAGGTAGTTTACTCGCTTATCATGGCACTGGAGAGTTGTAGCCAAGTGTACATCAGTGACGTGTGGTGAGGTTCATGGCTGGTGAGGCACTGAGTCCTTCAGAGTCAGATTTACAAATATATGAACCCAAAAGAGTAGTTTATTCACTATTCACTTGGCAGCTGGCATGCATATTGACTACTGGTTATGTTTCATATCCCATCAGCATTTTTTACAAACACATAGGTAAGGTGCATATTTGGCTAAGAAAGAACATTACATTTATAGAGGCGACAGAGAGCAGAAAGAGCGCATTTGCTCTGCACCCTCCATGTGTTCTAAATTTGCCCTTGCAATTCCACAATTCATACTCATACAATACAAACGAAAGTATAGAGTGGTATACAAAAAAAACATATTTCAATTCTGACCTTAATTGAAATATTTAGTTTTTAAAAGCTTTTAATTCTGATGCTTTAATCAATTTTAATACAGTAATCCCTCCTTGATCGTGGGGGCTGCGTTCCAGAACCCCCCGCAATAGATGAAAATCCACGAAGTAGAAACCATATGTTTGTATAGTTATTGTTATATATTTTAAGCCCTTATAAACTCTCCCACACTGTTAACATTATTAGAGCCCTCTAGACATGAAATAACACCCTTTAGTCAAAAGTTTAAACTGTGCTCCATGACAAGACAGAGATGACAGTTCTTTCTCACAATTAAAAGAATGCAAACATATCTTCCTCTTCAAAGAATGTGTGTCAGGAGCAGAGAATGTCAGAGAGAGAGAGAGAGAGAGAAAAGCAAACAATCAAAAAATCAATACGTGCTTTTGGGCTTTTAAGTATGCTGAAGCACCGCGATAAGCGCGTTTTAGAGGAGCGTCAGATCTTCTAAGCAAACAGCCTCTGTGCAAACAGCCCCTCTGCTCACACCGCCTCCGTCAGGCGCAGAGAATGTCAGAGAGAGAGAAAAGCAAACAATCAAGCACCGCGCGGAAGCATATCTTATATCATTGAGGAGTTTTAGTTAATATGTAATACATGCTCTGATTGGGTAGCTTCTAAACCATCCACCAATAGCGTCCCTTGTATGAAATCAACTGGGCAAACAAACTGGGGAAGCATGTAACATAAATTGAAAGACCCATTGTCCGCAGAAATCCACGAACCAGCAAAAAATCCGTGATATATATTAAGATATGCTTACATTTAAAATCCGCGATGGAGTGAAGCCGCGAAAGTCGAAGCGCGATGTAGCGAGAGATTACTGTACAGATGAAGTATCTGATCCCATTTCTCTTTATTATAAAAAAAATCTTGGAAGGAGATGAGACGTGATTGTCTCAGAAACACTTTCACGTCCCACGAGACAAGTCTTCGTGCCAAGTGATGTAATGACGCCTGGGGTCGGAAGACAAGAGCTTATTCAAAGAGATTTGGAAAAGTTCACTCACAATCCCTCCTAACCCATTAACAGCTGTGTTTGAGGTTCTTCCAGAGGGGCTTAAAGTGGAGAAGGACAAACAAATTGTGATTGCATTCACTACACTGTTGGCACGCAGACTTATTCTGATAAACTGGAAGAACCCAAACTCTCCTCTTTTAAGTCAGTGGGAAACTGATTATACTATTTGAAATTGGAAAAAATCAAATACTCAGTTAGAGGATCCGTACAGACTTTTTTCAAAACATGGCAGGATCTAATCAGTAATATTTTAAAATAAGTTTATAAAGCACAGAGAATTTATTAGTTTAGGTATGTTTACAAGCCTTAAATTTTACGCAGTTTGGCTTGCTCTCTCTCAGGGGTGGGGATCGATCTGTTCTTAACATAATTCTTCTTTTTGTAAAAACTTGATTGCTATGTATGGATTGTAATAAAATTAATAATAAAAAAAATTTCCTGAGGAAAAGTTCTGCGTGGTTATGTCAGACACATTTCTTGTAGAGAAAAAGAAACGATATTCACTCACGGGCAGTTATATGTTGCGTTGTCACGATGTAATTCCAAACATGAAATTGAAATTCAATGTGATATTGTGAAAAGGGAAAAGCAAATAGAGATTGAATTTTTGGACATAGATGATATGACAGAAGTGTGCCGCACAAAATGCAGATCATGTGGCATGGCAGCAGCAAGACAGCAGCTGATCGAGCAAAGAGGAGGTAAAAAAAAACTGTGTGTTTCCCATTATACAATTATACATTATTATAATTACTAGACATTAAGCCCATTAAAATAACGGGCACTAGAACAGTAGTGCATAAACATTTGTAGGAACAGTCTATATTAAATGGCAAGGGACCTTGTATGTGTCACTGTATTGTGTGCCTTTAATTTTCTCTCGCAGTAATACTGGTTTGTATTTCCGTAAAATGCCTGTAATTTTGTCTGACAGTAATACAGTGGAACCTCGGTTCACGACCGTAATCCGTTCCAGACCATATGAACTGTATGTAAATATGTATTTTTTTTAAGTTTTTAAGCACAAATATAGTTAACTAAAGCACAGCATAATAGTAAACTAAATGTAAAAACATTGACTAATACTAAGAAAACCTTGAACAACAGAGAAAACTAACACTGCAATAGTTTGTGCTATAGCCTTATGACCCGCTCGCTAAAAACTCTTTTTTTAATGAGTTTTAAGCACAGGGAAAAAAATGAGCATTTGAAAAATCTGTAATTTAATAAACAACCAAGAAAAGTAACATTGCAACAATGCACATGCGCGCCTGTGTGTGTGTGTCTCTCGTGTGTGTGTCTCTTAAGCGCACAACTCTGTGTCTGTGTCTGTCTGTCTGTCTCTCACCTGTGTGTGTGTGTCTGTCTATCTGTCTGTCGCGCGTGCCTGTTTGTGTCGCGCGTGTGTGTGTGTGTGTGTGTGTGTGTGACTCGTGTGTGCCTGTGTGTGTGCGTGACTCGTGCGCGCCTGTGTGTGTATCTCTCTGCACACACAGGGAATGCACAGGAAGAGACCGAACACGTGCTGTGTGGCCCCGTGCATGTGCACTTCACCAGAAGACACACACACACGGACACTGGACGCACACAAGGGTTTTATTGAAGAGGATGATACAATTATACACCATTTAAGAGGGGGTGTCGGAGGAGCGACCGCGTCTCCTTGGGTTGCGTTCAGCTCCCCTCTTCACAATACAAGCAGCAGAGACATGAAGTGGCTGGTGCATAGCACAGGCCAGGGGCTAATGGGTGAGCGAAGTGAGCAGGGGGCGAAGCCCCCTAGTTTAATAAAATTGAAAACCGTTTATGGCCTTACTTTTAATTGTAAATGAAGTCCATGCACCTGTCTTTCTCCATGAACATCTCCGTTAGTTTCTTGTAAAAGTCCTCCTTATTTTCCTTTAGTTTTAAAAGTCTTAATGTTACATTTTGGGAGTCAGTCAGAACAAAAAAAAAATAA